>NC_057410.1:7418916-7718916 GCF_019320065.1 Cervus canadensis
GATATAAAACCTCAGTAATCTCAGCAGCCTGTGTCGTTGAAAATAGCCCCTCAGGCTTAGGATTCCCTCTGACTCAACATTTAGACATTTTAGAGATTTTGCTACTCCTGTTGCTAGGTTATTTTCAAGAAAACGCCTGTGTGTCCTTTGGGTGAGTATTTCACGCAAAGCGGCTCAGGTGTTGAAAAGGAGAGAGAGCTACAAATTCACAGAGCACAGTCTGATGCCTGTTTGGGGCTTGCTTGCTGAGAAGTCACAGTTTGCACGGTGGGATTCTGTCTGAGACTTTATTTCTTTTAACACGCTACCTGGTAGAAGGTGATTGGGAGGGGAAGATCTATAACTATCATCTCCTTCCAGCCACTGAAGAGCACTGAGAGGGTGGGGGGAGGGTGACAGCGGGTGACAGAGGTGGGAAGGAAGGAGAGAGGGCAGGAGAGAAAGAATATGGGGTGGATGAACCACTAAGGTTCCCTGTAACAGTCAAAATGCTTAGCAAACTCAAATAAGTCCTGTTTTGGAGAGTTGGGAAAATACCAGGGAATTGCATTTCCTTCCACAGTTTATGAGAGAGCAGAGGAAAGCAGGATAGACATTCACAGGAACTGGTAAGAAAGACTCCATAAGTCTCTTTCCAGGGCCTGTAACAGAGAGGAATGAGGAAACGAAGAGATTACCCTGGGCTCACATAATGCCCTTAAGGACTCAGGTCAGTGGGGCATCATTGTCCTGCCATTCTTCCTCCCCAGCTGTCCTGCCATCAACTCTCACTCTTTACCATCGAAATCTCATCTAGGGACTTCCCCAGTGGTCCAGTGGTTAAGATTCTGCCTTCCAATTCAGGAGGCATGGGTTTGATCCCCAGTCAGAGAACTAAGATCCTATATGCCTCCAGGGTGTGACCAAAAAATAAATAGATAAATAAAACTTGTAAAAATTTTAAAAACCCTCTATATTCTTGAATATTTTAGTTGGACAACTCTATTTCTACTCCTTTTAATTCAACACTCTCAATTTCCTGAACCAAAATTAAGTTATTCTTATCACTCTTATATTCACAATATTCTAAGATTTTAGCAATTTGTTCCATAAATGTGGAAGTTGACATATATTATACATTATGATTTACTTTTGCTTATTGTGTTTCCCGCCTGCCCATGGTATAAATATGTTCTGTAAACAGCAAGGCTTAATAAGTACTCTTGCTTCGTTCTTCAGGGAGGCTTTTTCTTGGACAGCATAGTTTTCATTCAGCTAACTCCCAGAATAAGAGCAGCAACATATAACTCTGTACCGGGAATACCCAGCAAGTGATGGACTCAGGATCTGCCACAGGGGTGGCCAGGGCTCCGTTAATACCTAAATCAAAGAGAAGCTTGAAATCTGGTAGGAACAAACACATTTATTTTCTAGTTAGGGTGAAAAGTGGGAACTTACTCTTTGGTTGCATTACAAGAGCACCACTAAAAATGGTTTTCACACTCTCAGAAATGCATGGAATATGAGTCCCTAACAGATCCTTTTGAAAAACAGAACCATGAGATGATTTTTATACCCTTCACACTCTCTGGTGTGTTTTAATGTCTCTGACTTCCCCTTAAACAATTACAAGCACCTGTTGGGGTAGATACAGTGAGCAAAAAGAATGTAAGATCTTGAAATTTACCATTTGCCAATCAATTTTTTTAGGGGGGTTGAGTTTACTGATGCTGACCCCCTAAGAAAAATTTTACAAGAAAGTAACCTGCTTGAATCTTTTTTTCACATAAATTTCTATAACTATAGCTCCATTTTATGTTTTTTTAAATTCATTCATATATGCATAAACAGAGTTCAGCTGTCATGCTGGTAAGTGAAAGTGAAAGTCGCTAAGTCATGTCCAACTCTTTGTGACCCCATGGACTATAGTGTCCATGAAATTCTCCAGGCCAGAATACTGGAGTAGATAGCTGTTCCCTTCTCCAGGGGATCTTTCTAACCCAGGGATTGAATCCATTTATGCTGATAAAGGAAATAAAAATTACATATCTACTGAGAAGTGAACTTTAAAATAGAGAAACAAAAGTTGTTAATATAACAGATGGAACAATTTCACATTTGAATTCCAACACATGATTTTCAGTTGTTGTAAGTGGTGAGAATTCTTACCATTGTTCATTTGTCTAGTTATATATTGTTCATCTGTTGTTGTTTAGTTACTAAGTTGTGTCCGACTCTTTTGTGACCACGTGGACTACAGCCCGACAGGCTCCTTGGTCCATGGGAGGAGAACACTGGAGTGGGTTGCCATTTTCTTCTCCAGGGGATCTTCCTGACCCAGGGATCAAACCCCCATCTCCTGTATTGGCAGCCGGGTTCTTTACCACTGAGCCACCAGGGAAGCCCATCATTCATTTAACTCAGCCCAATATCCAGAGATTTACATTTGTATTCCAAAGGGAGATTATATTACAAATGAGATTCAGTGCAGTCGCTCAGTCGTGTCCGACTGTTTGCAACCCCATGAACCGCAGCACGCCAGGCCTCCCTGTCCATAACCAACTCCCGGAGTTTACTCAAACTCATGTCCATTGAGTCGGCGATGCCATCCAGCCATCTCATCCTCTGTCATCCCCTTCTCCTGCCACCAATCCCTCCCAGCATCAGGGTCTTTTCCAATGAGTCAACTCTTCGCATGAGGTGGCCAAAGAATTGGAGTTTTCAGCTTCAGCACCAGTCCTTCCAGTGAACACCCAGGACTGATCTCCTTTAGGATGGACTGGTTGGATCAAATGAGATTACTGTAGTACAAAATACCAGTTTTTTATACGCACATATATACACATACATACATAAAACAAGAACAAAAACCTTTTCATCTTTGTATAATGTATCTATCTAATTATTGTCTCAGGGTATTGTGAGGGTGTTATTTAATTTTCTATTACATCTTAAATCAATAATTTACAGTTTTCAAGTAATTTATTTCATCTAAATGATCAAATTTTTTGGCAAAAAAGCTTTCATAATTTTTCTTTACTATTCTTTTCATATCAGTTATTCTCTAGTGAACACCATTCTTTCATGCTTATTATTGGTATTTTTTGTTCTTTCTTTTTCTTTGGTCAATTGAATTGGGAGTTATCAATTTTGTTACTCAGAGAACCTATTTTTTGTTGTGCTAATTTCTCTATTGCTTGTCAGTTGTTTATTCTATTTATTCATATGCATAGTTTTTGCAATTACTTTCCTTTTCTTACCCTGGCTTTAATTTACTCTTTTTCCAGATTCTTAGGGTTAAAGCTTTGATCATGTTTTTTAAAACTTTCTTCTTTTTTCAAATAAGCATTTAAAGTTTAAAGTTTCTTCTAAACATTTTTTAATCAGCATCATACAAATTTTAATATTATATATTTTCTTTACCATTCAGTTAAAAATATTTTATGATTCCCCTTATAATCCTTCTTTTGACACATGAGTTGTTGGGAAATGTGTATTTACTTTCCAAATGTTTGGCATTTCCTCTAGATTATTGATTTCTAGTATAATTCCATTGTGGCCAAGGAATATACTCTGTATAATTTTATTAGTCTTTTTAAATTTATTGAGATTTATTTTATGACATACTGTATAGTCTATCTTGGTTTATGTAACATGTGTACTTGGAAAGAATGTGTATTCTGCCATTGTTGGCTGTGGTTTTCTATAAATATCAATTCTCTTGAAGTAGTTGATAGTTGTATTAAAAAAATATTATGTCTTTGCTGATTTTCTGTGAAATTGTTCTATCAATTATGAAATGAGTTTATTTAATCTCCAACTGTGATGTGAATTTGTCTGTCTCCCTTCAGTTCTATTTTTATCCCACATATTTTGGTGCTCTGTTGTTAGGCTCATACACATTGATGATTTTCACATCTTCCTGATGAATTGACACTAATATGTCTTACTCATCTGTTAATATTCTTTTTCTGAAGGTTTACTTTATGATATTAATTTAGGCACCGGCTTTCTTACGCTTGCTTGCATGGCTTGTCTTTATCCACTCAATTTACTTTCAACCTATCAGTGTTTTATAAGTCTTATCTCTTGTAGACAGTGTGCAGTTGAATCTTACACTTTTAATCAGTACTCAGTAAATTTTTTTTTCCTTTTATCATTATTTGGCTTCATTCATATTTCCTTAGTCTTTCTTGGTCCCTCAACTCTCTATACTAAAGATCCTAATATTTAAAGTCAGTATTCCTATAACAGTCCCTTTATGCACACTCTCTTGAATCAGAGCATTGCAGTTGCCACCCTATGACCCTTTCCAACAATATCAAAACTTTCATGAGATGCATAAATCAAGATTGACTTAGAGATTCCTAGGAATAGTCACTAAACCTAAGGTGAACTCCTTGCATTTGTTACATGCTATTATAAAGGATATGTTCTTACTTTAGCACATGGATAGGGCAATGCTTGCATGCATTTTCTAATAGAGGTTCTGATCAGTTCTATAGTTTTGTTGCCCTCTTAAGACTTCCCTGGTGATTCAGACAGTAAAAATGTCTGCCTACAATGCAGGTGACCCAAGTTTGATCCCTGGGTCCGGAAGATCCCCTGGAGAAGGAAATGGCAACACACTCCAGTACTCTTGCCTGAAAAATCCCAAGGCCTGGTAGGCTACAGTCCATGGGGTCGCTAAGAATGGGACACGACTGAGTGACTTCAGTTCACTTTAGTTATGGCACAATATTCATCTGAGAACAGAGTTTCTTTTAATTCAGGATCCTGTTCTAGGTTCTAAATGAAAACCTGAGACCTTGCTCTTCAAATGTAGACACAATTGTTTCATCCTAAATGCTCTTCTTTTCCTTCCCTTGCTGACACACATCTATCACTTTTCAGTCCACTCCCATTCTCTAAGAACATTCTTGTCACTTGGATGTTCCCTTTTTAAAAAGACCTCTGTACTCTCTGCATCCATGAAAATTACAGTGTCTCTCTCTGTCTCTGAAAGAAAACCAGTATCAAAGGAACCTGTTGTTGATGCTGAAATTCATCAGGACAGTTGATTAATTTTCTTATTTTGTTTTCTCTTTGTAAACAATTCTATGACTAAATAAAGTGTCCCCTTGATCCTATTCACTTATTCAAAAAATATTTAATGTGTGTCTGCTGTATTTTAGACACTGTTTTAAGTACTTGGAATATAAATGAGGCAGAAGTCTTGATGTCAAATTTAGCTTCTGGTCATCAGAGACTAACAGTAAACAAGTCAATATAAAAAAAAGAAGAGAATTTCAAATAGGAATAAATGCCTGGAAAGTTGTTGAGTCTGATGAGAAAGGAAAGGATTAGAGAGGAAACAAAAAGTTCAGGAAACTGCAAGGTTTCTATTCCTCTCCCAGACAAAGCCAAGATGGGAGTGTTGGAGATTATAGGATCCTAGAAAGATGTAGGAGAATAAGAAGAAGACCATGTGTCCCTTTCCTGGATATGGCACATGAAGAATTTCCCCCAGGCTCTGGACATCTTAGGAGCAAAAGAAATAGTGACGTGTAATGTCCATGCAACTGGTCTGAGACATCCCCAGAGTCCTGGGATCCCTGAATAAACACAGAAATACAGTGGGAGGAATGATTATGGTATAAATCATTGGTAGGCCAAAGAGACTTTATAATTGGAGCATGAATCTTGACTTGAGCGATCTCTTTTTCTGCTTTAGAATATTAGTTTTAGCCTCAGTTGGTATGGTCAAGGAAACAACTCCAATGTCCATTAAAAAATATACTCCTACATTTGTTCATAGCATTGAAATATAGTGGGAAAAGAGAACAAAAACACTGAAGAATTAAAAGTAAGCCTACATATAATTAAAAGCAAGAATTGCCCAATTAAACTTAAACTCACATAGAAGTGCATGTGAAATTTACCTTCATAAAGCCAGTTTCCTGTATCCTTTCCGTGACTTTTACACAGAAAAATACTTGTTTTTATTTTCAGTTCCCTTTAGATTTGCACAAGGCTTTGAAATATGGACATTTACAACCACCCCCACACTCCCACCTAGATAATCAACTTTTATGTACACTTGATTAACTCAGTGATATCCAAGGGTGGGTGATTGCTTGTGATTTCACAGATAAACTGGGTTTCTTTGATGTTGAAGCTTGAATACCATTCCTGGAGTGAGGCCCATGGCAGAGGATGGGGAAAACACAGTGCCTACACTCTGGCAGCACCAAGTCACTTTCATACACTCTCTCTTCTCACTTGATTCTCCAGGCTTGGAAATTAACTGTGAAGTTTAAAAATTCAGAGAAAAACTATTTCAGAAAAATCATCAAATATATATATTTATATGTTCCATAGACTTAAATATGCCTATGCATCTTTTATTCACTCTATTTCAGAAACAAGAAGGGCTTTAAAAATATATTTAGTCTATTTTATAACCTATAAGCTTATTATTTTTATGGCTAGCAACTGCTTTCCCTAAATAGTCACAATTTTTATTACACATATTTCAAAATTGTAATTCTGGAAATACTCAGATAACAGTTTCTAAACATACTTTTTTGAAAAATGAAAAAAGCCTTCAAGGGAACACTTTAACACCTTCGAGAGACAAGTCTGCCTGGCTCATGACCTCCTGTAGGGGACTGGCAGCAGACTGTGTCGCGGTGAAAACAGATGCCTGCCCGTGGCGGAGTTCATGATCAATTACTGGGAGCAGTCAGTGGACCTAGTCTTAGAATCAGCCTATGAGAAATGTAAATGAAATTTAGGTATGATTTCAAGCCCTTTGCCACTATGAGCTTGAAGTATAGTGTATTTAGGCTTCCAACAAGTTTGTGACCTGGCAGCATCTGAACCGTGTCTCTAGATTTCATTGGCTTCCCAGTGACTTGTTTTCTCATGGCTTCTTCTGCCTCCAGGTCCTGGCACATCACGTTGATTCAGATGTCAAACAGACCACTGTACTCTGCATTAAAACTATTCCTATATTTAATACGGATAACCAACAAGAACATACCGTATAGCACAGGGAACTCAACTCAATGTTACGTGGCAGCCTGGATCGGAGAGGAGTTTGGGGGAGAATGGATACATGTATATGTATGACTGAGTCCTTTTGCTGTCCACCTGAATCTATCATAACATTGTCAATCAGTTATATTCCAATATAAAATTTAAAAGTTTAAAAGAAAAAAACCATTCCTAGCAAGCATTTTACAAATGCAAAATGGTCATGCACAGATCACAAGAAGACGACAAGTATGACCACATAGACGGACCACACAGACTTCAATCTTCTCTTTCCATCCTCCTCTCACTTCTCTTCCTTCTCTTTTCTTTCAGGAATAAAGTAGATCATTCTCGGCCTCAGAACCCATTTTTATTGCTGAGGAATGTCCTTGAGGCCCGACTCTCCATAGCAGTGACTTATTAAAGTATGTCTTCCATGCAAATAATCTTTCCAAAAAAAGAGCCCATGGAGGGTGAAATTTCCTACCTCATTACATAAATATGCTCTACACATCATCAAGTATTTACTAAGCCACTAGTATCTCCCAGAAATATCCTACTGTGTACCTTTGCCTGATCTCAGTACTGGAAGGTAGTAGAGAAGACAGGCAGATGCTGCCCTCTCAAAGCTTATATTCTATGAGGGGACAGGGTGAGGGACAGCCATCACATCCATGTACAAACACATGTACAAATACAGTGACTTTTATGTAGTGATCACTACTATGCGGACAACAATAGCGTGTAGTGGATAGGAGAGTACGTGTGCTGTCTGGGGCTACCATAGATTGTGGAGAATGCCGAAAGCATTTCAGAGAAGGTGAGATTTCCTTTGAGAGGTGAAGGTGGAGAAGACAGTCACACAGAGGTCTTGGAAGTGGACACTGCAACAAGAGAAGACATCTAGTGTAAAGGCGCTGTAAAAGGAGCAGATACGTCACAGTTTAGGGACAAAGAGAAGACCCTTCTCGCTGGAGAGTAATGAGCTGGGGCATGAAGGGTTAACAGATCAAGGGGAGAGAGGCAGGGCTAGAACATGAAGAGTCTTCTGAGCCATAGCAAGAAGCTTGAGTTAATGCTCAAACTATAATGAACAGCCACTGGAAGATATTGAGGACAGAAATGACATGATAGAATTATTTTTTAAAATCAATTCATTACCTTTGTGGGGAAAAATACAGAAATGTATACTGGAAATTTGCTGAGAGAGTAGATTTCGAGTATTCTTACCACACATACAGACACTCAGAATGGTGTGAGGAGATAGATAAGTTAATTAGTTTGACTGTAGTAATTTTTTCACTGTTTTGTGCCCACTCAGTCATATCCGACTCTTTGCTACTCCATAGACTATAGGCCACCAAGCTCCTCCATCCATGGGATTCTCCAGGCAAAAATACTGGAGTGGGTTGCCATTTTCTACTCCAGGAGATCTTCCCAATCCAGGGCTTGAACTCAGGTCTCCTGTGTCTCCTGCTTTGGCAGGTGATTTGTTTTACCACTGATGAATATCAAAATATCATGTTACAAATGTAAAATATATATAAATGCATTTTTAACTTTCTAAAGAAAAATAAAATAAAATTTGACTTTCTCATACAAAGGAAGGGTTTCCCGGTGGTTCAACTGGTAAAGCATCTGCCTGTAATTCAGGAGACCTGAGTTGATCCCTGGGTTAGATCCCTGGGTTGGGAAGAGCCCCTGGAGAAGGGAATGGCTACCCACTCCAGTATTCTAGCCTGGACAATTCCATGGACTATTCCATGGGGTTGCAAAGACACAACTGAGCAACTTTCACTTTCATAAAAAAGAAAGACTAAAGGGAGTGAGAGTAGAACCCAAGAGATCCGGGGGCAGCTGCAGGATCCCCTGGTCAGGGATGGTAACAGCAGAATTAGTAAGAAGGGGTCTGTATGGGTTATCCTTCTGAGATGGGTCCTAAGGAGCTTGCTAATGGATTGCCCGGTGGTGAGAGAATGAACAGTGGAGTAGGAGGCACAGATGAAAGCTCAGCCTTGTTCTGATGCAGTCTGTATTCCTCCTTCCTGTGTAGTCCACATCCTGCCGATTCCTCCTGTATGTGTTTCATGCTTCATGTTGTTCCTGCAATGTGATGCCCAGAGTTCTTGCCTTCTTGTTCTAATGATGTATTGGTACTTGCTCAACTTTCTCGTTAAGAACCATCTTCTTCCACTGTGTTTCTAAGCATGCTTATTTTTCTCCCAATTCTTCATAAAATTCTTCCTAACAATTTCTTATTATTCTCCATGTACTTTTTTGATGTGTGAAGTTATAGTCCAAACCTCTTCGTAGAAAAGCAGTATCCATTTTGGTGCCCCATCAGAAAATGGACCGGCAACATGAACAGAAACACTGACACTGTCTGGCAAGACTACCAAAAAGGCTGGCCTCCCTGGCCTCTAGGCCTTGGGCTTAACTATTTAATCCTTTCCTGCCTCTGTAGTGTAGCTAATCACATGAAATACATTGAAAGGTATTCTGGATATCTGAGGTTAGATGTATAGTATAGAGGACACCAGAAATATGTGTATGCATGTGTATGTATTTATATGTGCTCAGAATTAGGCTGCTGTTTCTGTCTCCCAGTTGCAAAGTCCCCCCTTTATATAGCTGTAATTTTTTGTTATTAGAAAAGTACGAAACTAAATGAGTCTGGTTTGCTTGTAGAATAGTAAGCTGAGGATGGTTTAATCTAGTTGCTGATCATACAGACTGTGTGCTGTCTCAGGAAAGGAGCTAGGGACTAACATTGATGAAGCACCTGGACGTGTCAGGAGTAGCACAATGTCCTTTTTGTTGAAATACAGTTGACATACAATGTTATATTCATTTCAGTTATACTATATAATGACTTGACATTTGCATGTATTAAATGATCACCACTATAAGTCTAGTAGCTATCAGCCCCCATACAAAATTTTTACAATATTATTGACCATGTTTCTCCTTTTCTGTTCCATTGATCTATGTGTCTGTTTTTGGTTTTGATTAATGTAGCTTTGTAGTGTAGTTTGAAATCCAGAAACATGATACTTCCAGCTTTGTTCTTATTTCTCGATTGTTTTGGTTATTCAGGATCTTCCATGTTTGCATACAAATTTTACAATTGTTTTTTTCTAGTTCTGTGAAAAATGCCATTGAGAATTTTGATAGGGATTGCTTTGACTCTGTCGATTGCCTTGGGTAGTATGGACATTTTAATAATATTAATTCTTCCAGTTCATGAGTCCGGTATATCTTTCCATTTGTTTATGTGGTTTTTACCTTCTTTTATCAATGTCTTATCATCTTCTGCTTCCTTGGTTAGATTTGCTCCTAGGCATTTTATTCTTTTTGATCAATTGTGAATAAGATTGTTTTCTCAACGTCTCTTTATTATAGTTTGTTAGTGTATAGAAATAGAAACACGTGTTTCTGTATGTTAATTTTCTGCCCTATAGCTTTAATGAATCCATTATTTAGTTCTAATGGTTTTTTGGTGGTGTCTTTAAGACTTTCTGTAAACAGTATCATGTCATCTGCAAAGAATGACAGTTTTATTTCTTCTTTTTCAGTTTCACTTCTTCTTTTTCAGTTTCAGTAACTTTTACAACTTGTGTCTTTTTAAAGAAACGATACATGAAAAATATAATGTGAATATTATTTTTTCTACAGAAGAGGTGTGTATCTACATGTATATGTCTAAAAATACATCATTTTTCTTAACTGTCATGTAGAATTTTGTTTAGAAGTATAAGTCATGTATCTGTCCACTCCTGGTGAGCATTTAGTTTGCTTCTTTTTTCCTTCTGTTTTGCAATTATAAACACCACTGCAATGGCTAGCTTTCTTTAGTTTCCTTGAGGATAAATGCAAGAAACCTTCTAGAATATAGGTCTATACTTAGCATTACACTTCAGTGTTTTATGAGATATTGCCAAATTGCTCTCCAAAATGGTTGTTCCAATTATATTTCCATAGCCATGTGTAGTGTTCCCATTTCTTTGCATCCTTGCCAGCACATTAATGTTTTTGGCAATCTGATGACTAGAAATTGTATCTTCTTGTTTGAATTTTCATTTTTCAAATAGCTGAGCATTTTGTCAGAACATTTTTGGTTCCTCTTGTGAGTGTTACCTGTTCATACACTTCGCCCGCTTTCAAATGGGGTTACTTTTCTTTTTCAAGTGGATTTTTGATGGTTTACTAAAACATTCTGCATGTGAATTTGGTTATCTTCTTCCTTTTGTGCCCTCTGCCTTCAACTTTATGTGTTTTTGTTGAACATGCATTTAAGTTTTTTTTATATCCATGTAAAATTTATCAAGCATGTTTTATCATTTTTCTTTTTGCTTTTTATATGAGACAACCTTCCTTAACACCAGTGTTAACACATTTTTTCTATATTTGTTTCTAATGTTTAAAATTCTGTATTTCATGGTGAAACAGATCACCAGCCCAGGTGGGATGCATGAGACAAGTGCTCGGGCCTGTTGCACTGGGAAGACCCAGAGGAATCGGGTGGAGAGGGAGGTGGGAGGGGGGATCGGGATGGGGAATACGTGTAAATCTATGGCTGATTCATATCAATGTATGACAAAAAAAAAAATTCTGTATTTCATATACAGAATATGAGTAGTAGTATAGTATTCATGATACTTTTCTCAATTTTAAAATTTTCTTTGAGAAAATAGTGACATTCTGTAACTGCCAGTGTAGCCACATTAGTACTTAGGAAGGACACTGTAATTTGGTCCTTGGATTCGATGCAGTGATACCAAGTCACTGGAATAAATGTTCTAGAAGAGGGTTATTTTGGAAAGCAGCACAGGACAATAAATGGATATAGTTTAAGGGCAGACTTGGGTTTTAATTATGACTCTACTTCTGCACCATGTGACACATTATTTGATCAACCCTGAGCCAAAGAGAATAATAATACATATCTTATAAACTGTTGGGAAGACTTGACGAAATGTTTTATGTAAACTGCCTAAAGAGATTTTAAAATATTAGCTCCTTCCTTTATGATTTGTCTATGACTTATGTCCAAAAAGAGAGAAGCAGTAAGGAAGATTGTAACATTGCTGAATTTCCTTTTATATACCACAGTACTAGGGGTGCAAGCTCCCTTGCACAAACTGTTCCCATTTAATTGCTTATGTTTTGCAACTCCGGAAAATCAGTTTCCTTAATACTTTGTGTTGTCTTGTTTAATCCCTCTTGAATTGCCTTCCTATGGGTTGTCTTCATGAATTTTCTTGTCCTATTACTGAATTGTCCTCAGTTGTGTGGTCTGATGTCACCTGTGCTATCCATGATGATGGCTTTAGAGATTTTTCCCTTGACACATTTTTCTCTTTCATGGCTTAAAATTGTCCCATAGCCCAGCGTTCCTCTTTTGCACATCCCTGATCACCAGGCACACTACATGCTTGCTTGGGGTTGGGGGCAGGGGTAGGGGAATATGTACTGGAGGTTGCAGACCTTAATTACTTGAAGGGTGTGGGGAGCACTCAGCCCAGCAAACTCTGCCTTTTACAATTGGATTTCCAGCAGCTAATGCAGTCAGCTGGTTAAATAAAATAAAATACATGGGTTAGGTCAACCCAGGAAGGTTACCCCAAGTTCCTGAGTCATCCGCATAATGAATAAAGACAAGAATAGTCCTGTGTAACCCATAGCACTGACGTTACATGACTGTGTTGGTAATCCTGCAGGGCTTACTGAGCAACCTAGCCCCAGGGAAGACTTCCCCACAGGAAACATAGGAAAAAAGGAAATACTCATTTCTTCTCCTCTTAACTTCAAATGCCTTTAAATACGTGTTTTTTTCACTCTTCCATTGTTCCATGCAAGCCTCAGCCTACCCATAACCAGCACTGTGGTGGAACTGGCCCTTGTGCTTCTTATTATGATTGCCAGGCACACCAGCAATAATCATCAGGAAATTTTCAAAGAGACAAGCTCTATTACCTGTAAGTCCTAGAAATTACACAACACACGTGGGACCACACAGTGAGATCAGGAGGGAGGGAGGGAAAGAGAGAGATAGGGGGAGAAAGAGAGTGGGGTGTGGAATAAGCATGAGAGCCTAGGGTTCTGCTTTTATTCGGGTCAAGGTTGAGGGTACTGAGGCATTTGCAGGATCACTTTTTATCGGTGAATTTTAAATATAAGAGTGGGAATTTAGGGCTTCCCTGGTGGCTCAGTGGTAGAGAATCCACTTGCCAATGCAGGTGACAGGGGTTTGATCCCTAATCTGGGAAGATCCCACATGCTAAAGGGATTGATCCCTAATCTGGGAAGATCCCACATGCTAAGGGGTTTGATCCCTAATCTGGGAAGATCCCACATGCTAAGGGGTTTGATCCCTAATCTGGGAAGATCCCACATGCTAAGGGGTTTGATCCCTAATCTGGGAAGATCCCACATGCTAAGGGGTTTGATCCCTAATCTGGGAAGATCCCACATGCTATGAAGCAATTAAGCCAGTGCACCACAGCTGCTGAACCTGTGCTGTCCCCACACACTGCAAGCGAAACCCGAAGGCCCCGGAGCCGGTGCTCCACAACAAGAGAATTCCCTGCAATGAGGAGCCCGAGCACTGCAACTAGAGAGTAGCCCCCACTCTCCAGGACTAGAGAAAAGCCCAAGCCGCAACAAAGACCCAGCACAGCCATAAATAAATCAATCAGTACAGTGCAGTTTAGTCTCTCAGCCGTGTCCAATTCTTTGAGACCCCATGACTGCAGCATGCCAGGCTTCCCTGTCCATCACCAACTCCCAGAGCTTGCTCAAACTCATGTCCATTGAGTCAGTGATCATCCATCCAACATCTGGCCGATGGAGTCGGCCATCCAACCATCTCGTCCTCTGTTGTCCCCTTCTCCTCCTGCCTTCAATCTTTCCCAGCCTCAGGGTCTTTTCCAAGGAGTCAGTTCTTTGCATCAGGTGGCCAGAATATTGGAGTTTCAGCTTCAGCATCAGTCCTTCCAATGAATATTCAGGACTGATTTCCTTTAGGACGGACTGGTTGGATTTCCTTGCAGTCCAAGGGACTCTCAAGAGTCTTCTCCGACACCACAGTTCAAAAGCATCAGTTCAAAATAAATAAATAAAGAGTGGGAATTTAATGACCGGGAAGAGAAAAAACAAGCAGCCCAGTGGTCAGTTATTTGGAAACCAACCAAGATCTCTAAAACAGAGGAGGGAGGAGAAGGGTCCTGGCTCTTTAACTATTCCCATGGTTGGCAATGGATTTATTCAATATAACCATCTTTGAAAAAGATGCCTCATTGTAATGGATGTCTTGGCAATCAAAGCCTAAGTTAGCCACTTGCAAAAAAGAGAAAACCCAACTATCAGGGCTTAAATTCACTCATTAATTTGTTTATCCCTTCTTTCAAGGAACACACAATAAATACCATCATATGCCTGATCCTAGAGCTTTTAAAGTTAAAAAACGCTAATATGTGTCCTGGAGAATCTTAGTGAGCTCGAAAGATAAACATACTTTTAAAGACATGTGGTGGCAGCACAGACAGGCAGCAGAGAGAAGGGAGATATTAGAACAACTTGGCAAAGGAGGTGACTGTGGCATTGAGCCTCAAGGGATGGGCAACTCTGGAGGCAAGGGAGAACAGCATGGGGCAGAGGAATGTGGGGGAAAATTCATTATGTTTTCAGGCTAACAAGGGGTCCAATTTGAGCAGAGACAAGAGGTCTCTCTTATTCAGGAGGTCAAGCTATGTGAACTTGGACTTGTCATCTCTGAACTTAGTATCACTGAACTCTAATTTCTTTACTTGTCAAGTGACGAAAGATTCAGGATTGAGCTAGCAGTGAAAGATAATATGATTATAGTAAGTGGAGCTATTTCTTGAGTACTTACTATGACAACTACTGTGCTTTATATAGATTATCTCACTCAGTTATCAGACAAGAATGTTTTACTTTAAATGTTATGGCTATCCATATCTTATTTGGGAGTTTGTTGATAGTAGAACATTCAGTCGACTCTGGCCAGTGGACAGTGGACCCTGGGCCACTAGGCTCTGAATAAATATGATACACAGTCTTGTGGGGGTAAATAAGAGCAGGGGATGTCAAATGAGGAGAGAAGGGGGCACAGGACCAAATCCTGAGGATGTTCATTCTTTGTGACACGTAAAAAAGCTCACAAAGAAAACCAAGAAAGGAAGAGCAAAAGGGGAGACTGGAGAAGGTGAGGACAGATTTTATCCGCTTCCAGGTTTGTAGGAATAGACACTAAAATTCCTTAAAAAATTTGCACTAACCAAAATTTCTCTTGCTATTGATGTCTGCTCTCATATGTCCCATTGCAGATTATAATCCCTTATATCTACCCAAAAGTAGAAGCTGAATTTTTACATTTATTTAATTTCTGTTAGTGTAAGTTTAAATTTAAGTAGCCCCATGCTTCCAGTGACTATGATATTGGACAGTGCGGCTTTAGAATGACATGTAAAATATAACAAAGAGCTATAGCTAAAAAGATAATGGAGAAAATGGAATAAGAAAAAAAATGTTGATTATTTCAAAACGAAGGAAAATGAATAAAAAAATAAATAACAGATGGGGCAGATATAAATAAATAGCAAGTTAGCGAACTTAAATCCATATCAGGACTTCCCTGGTAGTCCGTTGGTTAAGAATCCGCCTGCCAACGCAGGGGATGCGGGTTTGACTCCTGGTCTGGGAAGATCCCACGGCCGCAGAGCGATTAAGCCCACTAGCCAGAACTGCTGAAGTCCACTCACCTGGAGTCTGTGCTCCACGACAGGGAAAGCCACCGCAGTGAGAAGCCCGGGCACAGCTAGAGAAAGCCCTCCTGCAGCAGTGAAGACCCGGCACAACCGAAATAGAAATAAGTAAATCTTTAAAAATAAACAAAAGAAATAAGAAACGCAAGTAAAACTAAGACAACACAAAACACTATTAAATATTTTTTAATTTCATATCAATAATTACATAATAGATTAAATGCTCTAATTAAAAAGGATATTGTCAGATGAGACTTTAAAAAAGACCCAATTTTTTGCCATTTCAAGAGACATATTCTAAACATAAAGATACAAATAGCTGAAAGTAAAAGATTCAGAAAAACTATGTCATGGAAATAATAGCCTTTAGGAAATTGGTGTGAATGTTGATTGAAACATAAAAAAATTTTTTTAAAGAAAGCTGGTCTGGAACTATTAATATCAATCAAATGATTGCATAAGAGATAAAGAGGGGCATTAATATAGATAAATGGTTTGACCAGAAAGACATAAAAATCCTATGTATATTCCTCTAAAATCTGAATTTAAATATATGAAGCATAATTAACAGAACCAAAAAGTGAAATAGACAACCTACTATTACAGTTGGAGGTTTTAATACAGGCCATTCTACAGTTTATGAGGAAGCCAACAAATACCAGAAAGGATATTGATGTGAACCATACTGTTTACCAACTTGGCCTAACTGACAATTATATACCATCATATTCAAAAACCACAAAATAAATATTTTCAGTTGAACAAGAGACATTAGCAAACATAGGCATATACTGTATATGGAATGCTATATAAGGCATTCTCAACAAATTTCAAAGGACTAAAATCACACAAATATGTTCTCTGATTACAATGAGATTAATTAGAAATTAACAACAAAAAGATAACTATAAAATCCAAAAATATTTGAAAACTAAGTAACACATTCTAAATAATCCAAGAGTCAAATTGAAAGTACAATGAAAGTTAGAGCATATTTTGAACTAAAATATAATAAAAATATAGAATTTGTGAGATGTAGCTAAACAATAATTTAGAGGAAATTTTCTATTTTTAAAGGTATGTATTAGAAAAGGAGAAATGTGTGTAATCAGTGGTAAAATTTGACCTCAAGAAGCTAAAAAAAAAAAAGAGCAAATTAAACACAAAAAACCAGGAAGAAGGAAATACTAAAGAACAGAAATTAATGAAATAGAAAAATGTCCATCAAGAGGAGAAGGAATAAGAAAATTCTGGTATGTTCATACAATTGGACACTAACAATGCATTAAGAACTATTGATGATTCTCAAAAATACTATTTGATTGAAATGTATCTAGCATTATAAAAATAAATGGGGAAAAAATAAAAAATAAAAAAAATAAATATCTAGCACGAATGTTCTATGTATATGATGTTCAAGACTGGCTAAAGTATAATAGAAGTGACGCTAGAGGTTACATGTGGGAGTGTTGAAGAAGACGCACGAAGGAATTTTCTGGGTTGATGACACTGTTCTGCATCTCATACTGGAAAAAGGTTACAAAGGTCTACATGTAGGTAAATATCAAACTATACAATTATTATACACAAGGTCTTACTATCTATAAAGCACAGCTCAATTTTATTTTATTTTTTTTATCTTTTTACTATGTTTAATATTCATTTGATTACTCATTTAGCACTTTTCAATAACAGCTCAATTTTAAATAAAAAGTTCAAAGCAGCATTTAAGGAATATGTTTTCCATGGGGTAAATAAAGAGATGTATGTGGATGTGTTAACTTTAAGAACTTGTTAGAGACACGAAGGGAAATGTTGAACAGGTAGTGAAGAATCATTTCAATGGAATAGTGAGGATGAAATCCAAGTAAGATTGGGTCAAGAAAATAGGAAGCCACCAGAAAGACAACAGATTCAGACCACATTATACAGTATTGCTGTGTAGGAGAGTAGAGATAGGGGGGAGATGAGAATGAGAGGAAGAGAGGGAGCTTTTATAAAGGAAGAGAGAGCATTTATTTCATACAGAGAAGATGAAAATGCAAGTGCTTGTTGCTCAGTCGTATCCGACTCTTTGTGACCCCATGGACTGTAGCCTGCCAGTCTCCTCTGTCCATGGAATTCTCCAGGCAAGAATATTGGAGTGGGTAGTCATTGCCTTCTCCAGGGGATCTTCCTGACCCAGGGATTGAACCCAGGTACCAGATAAGGTGAATCTAAGTGGAGGGTGAGAGCTTAAATAAAAGGGAAGACAGTTTTCCACTGGAAGAGGAAAGTAGTTATAATGAGCAACTACAACTACAGATGCTGGTAGATTGATATATTTATCATAGGAAGCATGATATAATTTCTCATCTGAATACATCTTCCTCAGTAAAGCATGAGATGAATTCAGCTGAGAGAGAGAATAATGTGAGAGACTTGAGGACAGAAGAGAAAATATAAAATAATCATATGAGAATATAAAAGTAAATTTATTAGAAGAATGTCAGCCTTTTAGGCCCATTTGAGACTGTGCTTGTTCTTAGCTGCTCAGTCAAGTCCAACTCTTTGCAAACCCATGGACTGTAGCCCATCAGGCTCCCCTGTCCTCTGTCCATGGGGATTCTCCAGGCAAGAATACTGCAGTGGGCTGCCATGCCCTCCTCCAGGGGATCTTCCCAACCCAGCAATCGATCCCAGGTCTGCTGCATTGCAGGCGGATTCTCTACCATCTAAGCCACCAGGAAAGCCCAAGAATTCTGGAGTAGACTATCCCTTCTCCAGGGGAACTTCCCAACCCAGGATCGAACCAGGGTCTCCTGCATCACAGGAGGATAATTTGAGATTAGTGATTATAAATTTTAATGATACATAGTTGTGCAATTTTTTCCAACAATGTTTAACTGCTCTAGACCACATGTTGTTTTAGGTATAAGTTGGATGTTCTCACATACAATAATTTTATCTTAATGGATTACTCAGACAATTACATGCTAAGCCAACTTTACTGTCCACCTTTGTGTTAGATACACTAACTTAATTCATTCTCATCCATTTTCATGGAAAAATCGTTCTCAACCAGTTCTCATCCACTCCATTTTTTAAAATAGTTGTTTCTGTTTTTAGCGAGAAAATATTAAGCTGAAGTATCCTAAAACTGAGTTCCTCTGTTATATCAATGAAAGCTTTATATTTTATTTTAAAGTTTGAGTAAAAAAAACTAAAATGGAATTTTAAAGGATAGCTATATTCATAAGGGCTTCTTAATTTTATATCTAGTTACCCAGTTTATTTTAAACTTTGATATTTGCAAGTCTTCAGTGTGTTGGAAGAGTGTCTATAAACTGAATTCAGGCCATGATTATCAGAAGTACAAAATGAAAACAAAATAATCTCAAAGAAAGCCATAAGATGCTTGTGAAATAAAGCAAATTTTTCAGCCTTAATTTCATATAGATGCTATGAAGAATAATGAATTTTAGTGATAATTTAATTTAAATGACTCATTTCAAATAAACAACTGTACATCAAAAAATTACATGAAACTCCATTCTCCAGAAGCAAGAGAAAATTCTCAACAACAATAAGATGTTCATGAAATAAAGCAAATTTTTCAACCTTAATTTCATACAGATGCTTTGAACAAAAAAAATGAATTTTAGTTATGATTTAACTTAAACAACTGTTCCCTCAAATGATCCTCAACCAAAGGAAAACATGTGATTCACTTCTGAAAAAGCAGGAGAAATTGCACAAAGAAAAAGTGATCACATTTAGCAAGTGCCTGCTTAGTTCCAGGGGTTCCCTGGTGGCTCAGGAGTAAAGAATCCGCCCTGCAATGCAGGAGGCGCAGGTTCGATCCCTGGGTCGGGAAGATCACCTGGAACAGGAAATGGCACCCCACTCTAGTATTCTTGCCTGGAAAATTCCAGGGACAGAGGAGGTTGGTGGGTTACAGTCCATGGGATTGAAGAAGAGTCAGATTTTACTTCAGTTCAGTCTCTCAGTCATGTCCAAATCTTTGTGACCCAATGGACTGCAACGTGCCAGGCTTCCCTGTCCATCACCAACTCTCAGAGCTTGCTCAAACTCATGTCTATCAAGTCAGTGATGCCATCCAACCATCTCATCCTCTGTTGTCCCCTTCTCCTCCTGCCTTCAATCTTTCAAGATTTGACTTAGCAACTACATAACTTTGTTTCAGGTTCTAGTCAAGCATTTTTAGCAGAACTCTCCAAAAGCTATTATTCATGATGCATCTCACCAAGGAGTAAAACTGGATTTGCTCTTGAAAACTGTTAACATTTAGAATAAAGTATAGTCTGATGTGTATTTTTCTTTATTATGGAAATGTGTAAGTGAACTCATTCAATTAACTATTGTGAAGAGACTGCAGATACTTTTCCCCAGAGAAGCACATAGAAACATCAAAAATGTCTAACTTTTGAACCATTATTACCCACATACAAAAGTTCAGCTTACTCTGCTTTATTATAGAAGGTACTGTAGTTGTTTGAAGTAAGAAATGCAAAACTTCCTCTACACTGCGGGCCATATTACATGTTTCACTAACATCTCTACAGTTATTACAATTTTAAATGGCAACAAAACAGAGAACTGAGGATATTATGTGACTTGGTTGCTCTGAATACAACACTTTGCTCCTTTTACAAGAAATCATAGTGGTAAACATCTTCCAAAAAGAAGCAGTTTGTGTTTTTTGTTAGAAATACTTTGCCTCAAAATCATTTAAATGAGTCTAAGAGAAATTTAGGTATAAACCTCATGCTGAGTTCAAAGATTTATAAAACCAGACAAGAATTTTTAGTCATTATGTTTTTCTCAGCGAAAGCTTGATTTTTTAAGTGTGAATAAAATGGATGAATCCATGGATTTGTGCTATAGAAAACCTCTTATTCGATATGAAGATTCACTCCATCAATTTCACTAAGACAAATTAGAGTCAATACATAAATCCATCTGTTCTTGATAAAAATTCTAAATTTTGAAAATGGCCACATTTATTTCAATCAACTTGACAGCTTATTAAAGATAAGACAACATAATTCATGGATTTAGCAAGGTGAAATGGTTTAACAATGAAATGCTCAGAATATATTTCAGGTACCAAAATATGATCAGTGGCATATTTGGACACCATACTTCCTAAGCTAAAAATCATCCTCTAGTTGTGGGAATGCTTTGGTAAGTGTAAATGCCAACAATCCCCAAATTTTGGAAATAATTACAGAAAATGTGACATGGCCCATTATAGTTATTAACCATAGGAGCTAAATTTAAAAACATTCAGGTTAGCCAAAATGCATGGCAGTGGGCATTTCTAGCAGTGGTTTGAACAACTTTAATGTTTACTGCAACATTTTAATATGTATTTTATAAAGTATATATAAATATTGAAATATTAGTATTCATGTAATGCTGTACAGTTTCCAAAGCATTTTTTCATAACTTATTTATCCCTCACAACAACTCCTTTGAAATAGAGTTACCATACCAGTTTTGCAATTTACTAACATGATTAGGAAGATGTGAAATGGGGACTCAAACACTCATCTCCATTTTCTAACTCCCCAAGCCAAACTTTTTCCATTGAATCATTCTGAATCTCTGCAGATATGATATGCTCTGTCTGTACTCATATATAAATATATCTGTATATAACTTGGATCCCCAGATACTTAGGAAGCCTTCAACAGTGAAAACAGAAAACCACAGGGTACTATAACACTGTGTGATGTGGAAAACCCACCATAATGTTTTTGTTATTGTTTAATAACTAAGTTGTATCCGACTCTTTGCAACCCCATGAATGCCAGGCTTCCCTGGTCTTCACTGTCTCTCTGAGTTTGCTCAAACCCATGTCCATTGAGTCGGTGATGCCATCCAACCATCTCATCCTCTGTCGCCCCTTCTCCTATTGCCTTCAGTCTTTCCCAGCATCGGGGTCTTTTCCAGTGAGTTGGCTGTTCACATCACTGTAACGTGGCAAGGGGCAAATCACAGTAGAAGATGTTCTTTGTAGAGAATGAATTCGTGAGTTTATAAACCACCTAGAGATATTAGCTTATAAAGACTTCTTTATTTTTGCCATACAGAGATAGTGACAGAGAATAATGTGTCAGAGGACTGCTTAAAATAACAGATTTTAACTAGATGAATAGCATCAGACATGCTGCAATATTAATCAGATCCTTAAATTGTTTCTTTTTATTTATTTAATGAATATATATTGAGTGCCTACTCTTTGTGAACTATTGTACTTGATGCAAGGATAGAGCAGTAAATAAAAAGGATTTGGGCTCACCTTCATGAATTACAGTCTACTGAGGGTGATAAATACTATTTTAAAAATAAAAATCAATCCCGTAATTACCAATATGGGCAAAATATAAAGGAAAAGAGCTGTTTTCTATGTGAGAAGATCTGAGAGGTACTTAGTATAAACTGAAGGATTAGGAAAGGCCCCTTTGAAGAAGTGATATTGAAGCTGAAGTTTAAAGAATGAGTTATCAGTCACTTTTCCCCTCTACTATCTTTTAATATTAAATCTTTCATCTTGCTTATGCAATATTAATAATAAATTGAAATGGATTTTGAAATACTGAAAAGAAGCTGCCAGATTATAGGGACAGATTGTATGTGGGGATTAATGGTATAATAGAATTGGAAGGTAAATTACCGTTACTGCTATTCATATGTCAGTCTATTATTGCTATATTCAATTTGTATAGAAACAACTCCAAGTTCTCAGTGATGTATAATGGCAAGGATTTACTTTCACAGATGAGAGTTGGCATATCTCTCATCCTTGAACCAATGGGAGCTTTTTTCTTCTCATAGCAATGATAAAGGTACAAGAGGGAATTCAGAAACATGGGAGGCCTCTTAAGTCCTGGTTGAGCTGGCCCTGGATATTATAACTTCTGCCCTGTTCCATTGCCAAGCAAGTCATGTGGCCAAACTCAAAGCCCAGGGCCAGGGAAGTATACTGCGCCCAGCAAGAGGCCACAGAAAGGATGTGGATGGAGAGAGAGGTGAAATGTTGGAGCCAGTGCTTTATTCTACTGCAGCTGCTATGGATTCCACTAACAGAGGTATCCCTGGCAGAGGTATATGTCAACCATGTATCCAATAACTCACTTTAATAAACTACTCACATGATTTTCTGAATATAAATTCAGTGTATATTAAAAAGACCTCTGACTGGTTATAATAAATCAGGTCTAAATGACAGATTACAACTTGTTGTCAACAAACCAGCTATTCTGTGCTTGATGTGAGAAACACAGTGCCTAAACATGTTGCTCTTGTTATTCCACATGGAAAAAGTATTGATTGAGCACGCTAAGAAATATCAAGCAATACGAGAGAAAGCATACAAGTCTGGAATAGTAATCTCAATCTCACATCAGAAGCCTGGGCAAATGAAATGTGTATCCAGTCCCCACTAGGCCAAGGATGATGTGAGCAGCATGTGATAAGATGCCAGAGATGTGGAAGTCATAATCTGTCTGAAAAGAAGCTGTGAGTAGGCTGTGCTACGTAGTGATTCAACTGTCTGAATCAGAGTACTCCCGGAGCTCAGAGGAGGGAGAAGTTGTTCTGGAATGAGAGGTGGGCCTTATGGCATGATAGGCTCTACACTGGCCGAGATGAAAGTGGAGGAAAACCCTCCGAGAGGGAACGGTTTGAGAAAATCCTTGTGGACTTCCCTGTTGGTCCAGTGGTTGAGAATCTGCTTTGCTGACGCTGGGGACACATGTCCAGGAAGATCCCACATGCCACGGGGCAACTCAGCCCATGTGCCACAACTACTGAAGCCCACCCCCCTCGAGCCCATTCTCTGCAACAAGAGAAGCCACCACAATGAGTAGCCGCTCATCTCAACCAGAGAGTAGCCCCCACTCACCCCAACTAGAGAAAGGCCATGCACAGCAAAAAAAGGCTCTGCACCGCAGAGCCAAAAATTAATTTTAAAAAAAATGCTTCTGATTAGGCATGTACATAGCATGTTTGAGGTACACACAGACTATGTTATGTAGAGTGTTTCTTGGGAATAGTGATAGTAAACTAGCTAACCACATATAGCAGATACTGTGAGTCAGGTAGGCGTCTAATCTTTTATATACACCTCTGTGTCAAATAGAAGCTAGTGCTCTACTAAATGTTTTTTGTTAATTTATTTTATTGAAGTATAGTTATTTTTTAATGTATTAATGTCTGCTGTACAGAAAAGTGATTCAGATATATATACATATATATATATATATATATATATATAACTTAGAGTTACTGATTTAATGGCATCCCACTTAAAGAGCAGAGAAACTCATTCAAAGAGTCATAAATTATAAATTATAAATAAAGGAAAACTCCAAGCAAGAACTGCCTTTTGTCCCTTTACCTCTGTTCTACCCACTGAATTTATAGCTAAATATTGCAAAAACATATGTATCTGGGAAGAAGTAAAAGATCAATTTCAGAATTCTAAGTTTAAAAGTAGAGACCAGATTGATTTATCAGAATCAGTTGATTATCAGATCTAGTATCTTTTCAGACTGTGTAGAGACAAGAAAGCAACACAAATAATAAAAATAGCTTGAGCAAGAAGGGTGGCCTGTATCTACTGACTAATCCTTATAAGCCGGACTGTTATGGCATAATGTAATCTGGTGACCTGAGCCTCTTTTGGGTCATATGAAGTCATTTATATATAAAAAATGAATGGTGAGGCAATGAAATTACTGGCTGAAAATGATGGAGTTTCAGAACTAGAAGTGGACACAGAAACTGTGAGATCTAGTGCTGTCCCCCTCCCAGTCTGACAAAAGAGAAATTGAAATAAGAAAGACCAAATTCAAAGCCACATTGAAAGAACAGACACTGGCACCAGAAAAGTGATAAACAAGTGTCTGATTCCATTTCAATATTCAGAAAATATCTTCTAAAAACACTTGAAAAATGGAAATGTTCTAGACAGAAATGGATTCAGAAGATTTACACACTAGCTGTGTGACTTTGGGCAAATTGCTTTATTTTTGCCCACATCCAGCCTCACTATCCATAATTATAAAATGGCTATAATAAAAAGTACTTTGTAGCATTCTTTTTAGGATTCAATGAGATAATAAATGTAAAATTGTCTCTACTTAAAGCAAGGTCATTAACTGGTAGTCTCAAGGTGTTTATTTAGCCTGGGGAGTTTTTGTAAATTTTTTAGAATAGCCTAAGATGGTAAAAATCTGGATATTTCATGTAAAATTTTAGGGTTTGGGTTGTTCTTTGGAAATAAAATCTGGCAGTATAAGTTTTTCATTTCCTTTTAGCCACAATTAGGAACACATAAATAACAGTCATCACTACACAAGCTCATCCACTGTGTCACAGCCCACATCAGTCATCACTGTACATGTCTGGCTCTTGTTGGCATTAAGATACCCACCCTTGACTTAAGACTTGGTTCAAATATCAGGTTTTGTTATGATTCAGATCTGATGATCCATATGCAAAATACAAACTGATACACACTTTCTATACAACTAAACAAAATAAAATAAAGGAGAAATAGATATAAGCACATGTGTCTCACAGTACAAAAGTTGTGAAAAATAAACTATTCTTGCAAAATAATTCCTGAACATAATGGTCCAGCTATACATTTCTATACATATCTTCTATTATAAATTAATCTGTTTGGAAAGAGAAGCCATTGACATAAATCTCTTCTCTGCTTACAAGCTTGCAAATTAAATGCTACTTCTAGAACAGTGGGAGGCATTTGCTCAGAAACACCCAGAGGAACTGGATGGGAGAGTGTCTTAAGCTGCATGGCTCCATCCATCTCCTGGTTTCAAATAGCTAAAGTCAAGCATGAAAGTCATGGAGAGGGAAAGTAAAAAGTGGCAAGAAAAATTGCTGTCATCTCTCTACTGCAGTTTTGTTCATTTTTCTTTTGCTGCTTAACTTTTCGTTCCTGTAGAATGCGTGACCTGTATTTTCACAATTCAAAAAGATAAGTTTTTGTTAACTTTGCAATGTGTAATAGTTACGTTGGATTAGGCACATCACAAAACAATACTTTCTTTTAAACTGTTTTTTCAGCCTTATTTAAACATAATTGACATATGCTAGGGCTTCCCTGGTGGCTCAGATGGTAAAGCTTCTGCCTGCAGTGCAGGAGACCTGAGTTTGATCCCTGGGTCGGGAAGATCCCCTGGAGAAGGAAACGGCAACCCACTCCAGTATTCTTGCCTGGAAAATCCTATGGTCAGAGGAGCCTGATAGGTTATAGTCCATGGGGTCGCAAAGAGTTGGACAAGACTAAGCGATTTCACTTTCTTTCTTTCTTTCTTTCTTTCTTTCTGTTGTTTACATTTAAGGTGTACACCATGATGATTTGATACACACTTATACTGTGAAATGATTCTATGAAGGTTAATGTCCTCACCAAAATCAATCTATTGCTTCCACTCAAAAACCTCTTTCTCCCTGAATGCTTTTGGGGATTAAAATTCACTTTCAGATGACTGCTGCAGTATTACTGAACATGTGTGATATGCATTACTAACTTCTCATCACTATGGGATTCCTCTCTTCTTTGGTTTTACACACAGAGAACCATACTTCCCTCCCATCATGGCCATGTGATTTGCTTCGGCCAAGGTACTTGAATAAAGTGATGTTGTCATTTTATGAGGGAGTATTTAATTGCCGATGCTCAGTCCTGCTCTTCATTCCTTTCTTTGCACTAGGCAGATAGAAATCCCTAACAGCCTGGAGAACTGAATGACTAATGGAACAGGTCACTTCTGCTGATCCTTGGACATGTACCAGGGGCAAAATAAATGAACGTCTATGGTTTTAAGTCATTGAGATATTGGAGGATATTTGTTACTCATGCATAACATGATTTATCCTAACTGATGTAGATATGGGAAAGAGCTATCCAATTGGATATTTATTCTTTGTACAGCAATTAAAGAATTTGAGGATGAGAGTACATATTTTATTCCTTTGCTTATCTGTCAATATCAGACAATCTAAAAGATGATATGCTGTGATAAAAGATAGTACCCATCTTAACTCACATGTGAACAAGTGTGGACTTATTTCTTAAACTGATGAAAAGAAGCAACCTACGAAAATGCCTTTTTAATTTCAAGAAGTATTTCAGCTATAGTATGCTAGATACCTGGCATGCTGCAGTCCATGGGGTCGCAAAGAGTCAGACACAGCTGGGCAACTTAACAACAGCAAAAGCAAATGCTAGATATCATTGGAAGCAATTAATTTTTTTGTTGTTACTTAAAAGACTGCCTCAGTCATACCTGACTCTTTGCCACCCTATGGACTGTAACCCACAAGGCTCCTCTATCTATGGAATTCTCCAGGCAAGAATAAGAAAGTGGGTGGCCATTCCCTCTCCAGGGGATCTTCCTGACCCAGGGATTGAACTCACATCTCCTGCATTGCAGGCAGATTCTTTACCATCTGAGCCACCAGGAAAGCCCAAAAGACTACCGAAACCACACAGCATGACTCGCATGCCCATGGATAATCCATGATTCGTTCAGTTCAGTTCAGAGGCTTGGTCATGTCCGACTCATTGCTACCCCATGGACTGCAGCCCGCCAGGCTTCCCTATCCATCACCAACTCCCAGAGCCTACTCAAACTCATGTCCATCGTATCGATGATGCCATCCAACCATCTCATCCTCTGTTGTTTCCAAAAAAAATCAGTGATTAGTTGACTAAATATAGAAGGGTTGTCCGTGTAGCACCCTGTATTTAAATTTTAATAGAGACTTGTATATTGCTCAACAAAGGTAGAAAAATATTCATCAAATCCTACTCTAAAGAGTCAACAAGAAAATAGGTAAATCATAACATTGAATGGGTTACGTAACACTCTATGAAAATAAATGTAACTAAAACTAAGAAGCATAGATTTTTACCTTTTCTTCTAAAGCTATGAGATGTGATTTTCTAGAGTCTATCTCAAAATATTCCATTTAATACAATATGGGCACACTCCCTAGAAGTTACTTAAATTTTAGATCATAAAATTACTACAAGTACATTTCTTTTGAAATAAGAGTACAGCAAAATATAGATAGGATAAAATCATTTAAATATTCTGTCACATCTGTTATATTTCCTTTTGTTTGTGTACATGTATCACAGTTCCGTATTTAGATTTTTCCTCTTGATAGTTTATTATAGACATATTTTAATAGCATTCATATTCTCCAAAGCATGTTTTCATATATGTGTAGTAATGATGACAACTGTTAATAGTAACTACCAATTGTTGAGCTCTGCTCCCGGGGAACTCTAGGAATTATACAAAGCACTGTACGTAACTGTCAAGTTAATCCTTAGAACAAACTCAAGTCGTAGGCATTTTTGCATTCCTCTTTCAGACCAAGCAACAGTCTCAGAGAGGTAACTTTCTCAAGGACATAATGCTTATAAAGAATTGGAATTCAAGCCAGGTCTGTGTCCTCCAAGGCTGATGGTTTTAAGCACAAAATTCTCTGGGCTAAAAAATAATTCATCCTTTAGGGTATACTTAAATTTTAATAATAAAAACCCCTGTACATAAATTTGGAGCATCTTTTAAAATATGTTCCTAGGATAAATTACTTGAAGTAGAACTAACAAACCTGAGGACTTTTAACACGCAGAAGATTCTTGGTCTATGCTGCCAAATTGACCCGTAGAAACATTTCCCAGGTTACTTTCCCACTGGCCGTGAAAAGAATTTCCTGTTTAACTCAACCTCCACCAAAAGAAGTGTTTTGAAAAATCTTTATTTTGTGTCTTCTTATTGTCTTATTTTTTGTTAATTTATTACTGATTTATAGATATATTCATATGAACTTTGGCTATTTGTATTCTCTTTAAAAATACCCTCTTCACTATTTGGCCCATTCTTTAAATTAATGAGTACATTTTTTATTTAATAATTTGTAAGAACTTCTGCTATATTAAGAATGTTAAATTTTTGTCAGTCATGTGTGTGGCAAGTACTTCTCCAATTTTTTCGCCTTTTAATTTAAAAAAATTTATGTAGTAAAATCAGTATTTTAGTTTTGGTTTTTCTTTACTTTTAGGGTTGGAAATTCTTTATGCTTTTATATTTAGGGCTTCTTAATTTTACTTTGAACTCTTTAAGCCCTCAGAAATTCATTTTAATAAATGTATGAGAGAAAATTCTTTTTAGTTGTTGTTCAAATAATGCATTCCTTGTTTTGTTCATTAAAAAATCTTGCAGTTCACATTGGTTCAAAATGCTACCTTTATCCTGATAGAAATTCCTTTGTATTGTATTTTATAGTCTATTGTATATCATAATCTATTCCTTATTTTCTATTCCATGTCTATAACATATTCACTTGTCACTACTAGGATTCATTAATTACTGATGTTTTCTTTGTTTTAATATTTGATAGTGTAAGTTCCCACACAAAATTTTTGTTTCTTAAAATGTCTAGGACATTCTCACCCACTTCTTCCAGATGATTTTATAGATAATTTTCAAGCCTCATAGTAGAAATCTATTGAGATTTGTATTCAAATTATTCAAAACATTCAAAATACTTTGTAGAGAATTACATTTCTAAAGTAGTTAGTCTTCAGGGGATAATTGCCAGTGTTAAACCCTAGATCATCTTACTGCAATTCAAGACATTTTTATTCATCTATGAGCTTAAATGGAAACTTCCCAGGGAATATTTCATAGTCCTGTCTATAGCCCTAGTAAACCTGGGTATTACCATGTAATTTTCCTCAAAACTAATGAAAATATAAGTAACAATAGTAATAATTTTTCTCTTTATTTTTCTTTTGGTATCCATATTGGCTCTGTGTCCTATAGTGTAGTGTTAGTCACTCAGTCGTGTCTGACCTGACTCTTTGTGATCCCATGGACTGTAGTCCACCACGGCTCCTCTGTCCGTGGGATTCTCCAGGCAAGAATACTGGAGCAGATTGCCATTCCCTTCTCCAGAGGATCTTCCCAACCCAGGAATCAAATCCAGGTCTTCTGAGTTGCTGGCAGATTCTTTACCATTTGAGTTACAGGGAAGTCCTCTATATCCTATATGTAACAATAAAATGCAGAAATTCCATGCTTCTTTAGTGACAAAGACTCTAATATGTAAATAAAGTCTAATCAATAAGCATTTCTAAGTTCAGGGAATTCTGAGAGGAACTACTGATCTTCTTTTAGTTTTTTTCTACCTATGCAACTGGTGAATTTTTTACAATAATTTTTTACTTCTCCTAGTCACTGGAGTGTCCTGTCTCATGGTCATGTGTAGCATCCATAAGACTTTTGCAGCAAGTAACCTTAAACAAAATCGCCTCATCTTGTGTCAGAAAAGTCTAAAAGTTTTAGTAATCCAGAATGGATGTATAGCAGACACATCCTCCCTGAGGAGTAACTGGTATTGCCAAATCTATAAAAAGAACTTCCCAAGTACTGGGGTCCATAAAATCCAAGAATGACATTAAGCTGTCTGCTTCCCACATACCTCAAATCCCCAAGCATCTTTGTGGGTATATGATTTTGCAGTTTAAGAAACTCATTACATTATTATTTCAAAAATGCATCCAAGTTTTAGACCATCATTATACATCTCCAGCAGAAACTGAACTGGCCAGTAGTAAACTAAGACTTCATAAAGTGGATTTTACCTTAATATATACATTAAAAGGTAATTCTTAGTAAATGAGTTAGTCAAGTCCCAGATGAAGTTTAAAAGACCTCTTCCCAATGAGATGTCTCAGAGCCTTTAGTATATAAATGTGAATTATGCATCTTTAGGTGAGGAATACAGTATGCAGAATTCCCCAAACAATTGACAGTCCTTTTTAAGAGCTGCAAGAAACCTCTAGGTATTTAACTATTGGGATAGAGTCCACCATCTCCACATTTGTAAGTTTCCTGTTTTTCCACCAAGTAAGTAATAGCTTTCATGCAAATTATAAACTTGTCTATAGATAACACAAATATAATTGCATATTAGTTGGGATCCATCAGTGGGTTTCATCTGCAAGTCTCAGCCCATGTTTATTGGCTATGTGTACTTTGTAAGTCACTCAAACTCTGTCTCAGTTTCCTCCTCTATAAAACAAAGGAAATGATAGTATCTCATAGAATTTGTGCAAAGACCAACTAAAACAACAGATGTAAAAGTTACTTTTCAAAGTGTAAAAAAATTGTAAATATTGTCATGAACAGAATCTATTTACCTCAATAGAAGAGGAAATGTGTCTTTGCACTGGAAAACTACACATGATACAATTTTTTTTCATAAACTGGTCTATAAAATCTACAAGCAAAAATGAGAATAGATATACTTTTAAAATCTGAAAAAGTTCCCATTTTTCCCTCTTGACTCCAGTATTGTATTTATCATTGTGGGTCGTTGCTCACTCAGTCACATCTGGACTGCAGCACACCAGGCTTCCCTGTCCTTTACTATCTCCCAGAATTTGCTCAGACTCATATCCATTGAGTCAATGATGCCATCCAACAATCTCATCCTCTGTCACCCCCTTCTCCTCCTGACCCGTCTTTCCCAATATCAGGGTCTTTTCCAATCCGTCAACTCCGCATCAGGCAGCCCAAGTGTTGGAGGTTCAGCTTCAGCATCAGTTCTTCCAGTGAATATTCAGGGTTGATTTCCTTTAGGATTGATTCTTATCCTTGGATTTATACAAAACTGTTTCACCTATCGGCATTATCAATATAAAAATAAATAGTTATCACTATGTTACCAACTCGGACTCTTGGACTCTTTAATTAATAGAAATTGATAGGAGGCCAGATGAGAAATTCAAGTTCAGCTTTATTTATTGTGACTCGAGTTGCAGCTTAAGGGAGCAAAAACAAATAACAGGTTCGCTTGCTCCCTCCCCTAGGTGGGCGGAGCTGGGTTCCTTAAATGGAGAGAGGAGGGAGCATGGTGAGGGGTCAGACAGGAGGGCTGGCTTAGACGGGCTGCGCACCCCTTCCTGGCGCTCTGTGCAGAATGCGCATGCAGTACCCTGCTTTTGCGCCCCACATCTCAGAAGTGGCAGGGGGTTTTGACCTTTTTGTGTCTTGTTCATCATTTCCCCTAACTGCACGTGCATGCAGTGATTTCAGTCCTTTACAATTTCTTTGCATTCTGTTGCCCAAGCAGATGTTGGTCCTGGCGCAAGCACTGCAGTGAAGGGTCCCAGGTCGCAGGCCCCAACCTGTCTCAAGTACAAGAATTAAATCCTGAGTGTAAAACCAGTCTAAGAAAGAAAAGATTCAAGCAGTCTTTTTCCCCCCTATACTACCATTTCATGTTTTACAGCAAAAATCTGGATATTTTTGTCCCAAATGTTCTCTTTTTTTCTTTAATACTGTAATTTTGCTTTGTAGACACTTTCTTAATTTCTTTAAACTTAAAGGGGCTACTGTGGTACAAGTTCGAGAGTAGATATTTACACCCAGTTATATATTTTATGAGAGTTTTGGGTGTATGTTTGATTTGGGTTTTTTGTTTTGCTCACTACTGCTTCTTGCAGCATGAGTTTCTCTTTTTTTAATTCATCTTTACTTTTCCTGGATTTTCCTGGATTTACTGCCTCAGGAAATTCTCTCAAAAAGTATTTAGGCAGTAAACTTTCTGAGGTTCTTGCAGATCTGTCTTTATTTTACTTTCACACTTGAATACCATTTTCCATATAAAGTTATTGATTAAAACAGTAGTACTGTCTCAAATTGTGAGGATATTACTACTGTATCTTCATGCATCTAACGTTGTTAATAAGCAGTGTGATCTATTTTGATCTTTTTGATTTTTTTTTAAGTTGGTAAGTTTTTTTTTCTTGAAACTTTTGGGATTTTTCTTTTTATCTTTGGCTTTCGGACTCTTCACCTCACTGTTTCTAAGCATGGATGTTATTCACCTCCATCACCCCAACACCCCATTCTTTCTACCCAACATTCAGAAGATCCCTTCAATGAGTGCTGCTGCTGCTAAGTCGCTTCAGTCATGTCCGACTCTGTGCGACCCCATAGACGGCAGCCCACCAGACTCCTCTGTCCCTGGGATTCTCCAGGCAAAAATACTGGAGTGGGTTGCCATTATCTTCTACAATGCATGCATGCATGCTAAGTCACTGCAGTCGTGTCTGACTCTATGCAATCCTATGGACAGCAGCCCACCAGGGTCCTCTGTCCACGGGATTCTCTAGGCAAGAACACTGGAGTGGGTTGCCATACCAGAGTCATTATTCTATTTCTTCAATTATTTGTTTATTTGTTCCACACTGCTCTTTCTTATCATCTCCTCATTTAATCTTAAGGTCCTCTAGCGTCTAGGTGTACCCTCCAGGACATAGCTTTGCTCTAACAAATACTTCTTTCTTGCACTTTTTAAAAAATTAATTAATTTATTTTAATTGGAGGATGATTACTTTACAACACTGTGGTGGTTTTTGCCATACACCAGCATGAATCAGCCACGGGTGCACATGTGTCCCCCATCCTGAACGCCCCTCCCACCTCCCTCCCCACCCCATCCCTCTGGGTTGTCCCAGAGCACTGGCTTTGAGTGCCCTGCTTTATGCGTTTTTAAAATTGCTTACTCACATTCATGTACTTATAGACATTTAAATTGTATAATATGGCTCAAGTATCAAAACTCCCTGTTTAGAGCACTTCACTAGTGAACTTTGACCTCAAAGTGGAAGCTTAATATAATCATCCCTCCATTCAATTAAAATGCTAACTGCCTATGGCCCAGGCCTTTGTAAACACACACCAGAATTTGATAGTATTCTGGAATTTCCTTGGGGAAATTCACATTTTTTTCACTTGGATGCATAGTATATTTTTCATCTGTTCTATTTCTTCCATTCCTCGTTGTAGTCCTCTGTTGACAATCTTTCTTTATGTTGTTTTAATAATTGGGATACATCTGGATCCAATCAGCCAGAACCTTGCCTATACATCTGATAGAGTAAACTAATGAAATAAGTTTATTTTAATGTCTACTTTATAAAGAAGGAAATTAAGAACCAGCAAGTTTTAGGAACTAGCCTTAGACCACACAATCAGTAAGTACCAGAGCCAATATTTGAAATCAGTTCCAGAGAACACGCTTTTGACAACTTTTGCCTAGTATTCAAAACAGGGTTAAAAAAGCTGAATGACATTAAGGAACACTATTGGAAAACATAAAGTGACCTATAGTCCACAAAGTTCAGGGAAGCTGACTTTTATTTATAAATCTGGGAAAAGTGAACATCCCAAATGTCCACCAGGATATGAACTTAAATAACATACAAAAAATATGTGTTGGTTTTCTCTAAGACTTGAGCTAAAATTGGATAGACTGTATTTATAGTTTGAAAAAAATCAAGACTTTCTTTCTTTCCAGTGGTTAAGTATCTATTAATTTGTTTATTTGTTTTAAATGGGAGTTCTGACATAGTCACTTATGCCATACTTGTAACTAAAGCCAAAAACATACAGGACATTGACAGCTTTCTCATGAGAAATTTGAAGTGTATTTTTTTATATGTGAACTTTGGAATTAATATTTTCAGAAAAACACAATTGTTAACAAACCTCTACTGTTCTTCAGTATCATTTTTCTTGTATGTGTATATATTTCCACCTTTGCTCTTCCTACCAAACTTAATTTTGTATTCTCTATATTCTCATTTATTAATTTTTTATTGGAAGATAATTGCTTTATAATGTTGCATTGGTTTCCACTGTACATCATCATGACTCAGACACAGGTGTACACATGTCCCCTCCCTCCCGGACCCCGCTCCCGTCCCCCTCCCCACCCCACCCTCTAGTTGTCACAGAGCACGGGGTTGAGCTCCCTGTGTCACACGGCAAATCCCCCCTTGCTCTCTGTTTTACGTGTGACATGTATACGTTTCCATGCTCTTCTCTCAGTTGGTCTCCCTCTCGCTTTCCCCTACTGTGTACACAAGTTTGTTCTCTATGTCTGTATCTCCATCGCTGCCCTATAAATAGCTTCATCAGTACCGTCTTTCTAGATTCCATATACATGCATTAATAGGCAATATTTGTCTTTCTCTTTCTGAATTACTTCACTCTGTACAATAGACTCAAGGTTCATCCACCTCATTAGGACTGACTCAAATTCATTCTTTTTTAATACCTGAGTAATATTCCATTGCATATACGTACCACGATTTCTGTATCCATTCATCTGTTGATGGACATCTAGGTTGCTTCCATTTCCTAGCTATTATAAAAAGTGCTGCAATGATTTTAATAATACGACATTACTGTCTATATTCATTATACTGTGCATTAGATCTCTGGATTATTTTCTACTCATAACAAGTTTATACCTTTAAACACCATCACTTTTATCCTCTCTTGCTTACCATCCATTTTGTTCTCCATTTTATTTTCTGGTTTTTATGGGTTTAACTTTCTTAAATTTCACATAGAAGTAAGGTTGTATAGTACATGTCTTTCTGTCTGACTTGTCTCACTCAGCATAATACAGTTGAGGAAGATCCAAGTTGTCACAAAAGGGAGGATACTTTGCTTTCTTGCAGCTGAATAATGTCTCATGGTGTATATGTGCCGTATCTTTTCTATCCATTCATCTATTGATGGGCATTTGGGTTGTCTCTGTATCTTGACAGTTGGGAATAATTTTGTAATAAACATGGGTCATTTACCTTTTCAAGTGGAAATAATTATGTTGTTTTGTCTAAGTGTTATATATTACATAATGTAATAATTATATAATGTTCTTAATATAGAAAAAGTATGATTAACTATAAACATAACATTCAAAGATAACTGCTGTTAACATTTATTAAATATTCTTCTAAATGTTTTAAAGTCATAAATAGATAATAGAGAAACAGAGGAATGCTTAGAGAGATCAAATGGCTAGATTCTAGATCTTTTCTTTTAAATAACACAGATTAGCACTATACATATTGTTTTTGAAAACTATTTTTCAACTTACAGTGTATTTTCAGCATTTTTGCATGGCATAAATAACAACCCATGTTGTAATGCCTGTATATTTTTTCATTTTATAGTTGTTCATTGCAGTTTGGTTAAAATATGCCCTCCTAACAGTCATTAGGAGGGTTCTAATTTTTCCTGATTTAAACAACACTGCATTTAATCTTACATGTTTACCATTGTTGTGTTGTATATGCTTAGAATAAATGCCTGGCTTTAAGAGGACTCTGTTTCAGTTAGCTTGAATACAAGAAAAATTATTCCAATATAAATGCCCTATTTCCCTTCTTACTCTACCAAAACAAATGTAATTTTTCTTTTTGACTTTTCCTATCTAATATTATTTCTTTAAAATTAATCTCTTCATTAGATAATTTCTGATGAGGTTGACCTCTCTGATATGTTCACTGAATCTATTTTTTTTGTAAAATTATTTTATTGACATATACTTTATTTTACAGTTATGTGTTATATTTTACTTGTTGAATACTAAAATTTTATTTTTGTTAAAAGTTATCAGCCATCTATCTGTTATACATTTAGCCAAATTTTTTCTTAGTCATCTTTCTTTTAATGTTGTTAATGAAATTTTTATCTAATAGATTTTAATTTTTACCTAGACTACTTAATCAATCTTTTCCTTTATGATGATTGCTTTTAGGGTCAGGTTTGCAAAAATTATCTCCTATGATTTTTAATTCTAACACTTTTAGGATATCAGTATTAACACAACTCTTTAGTCCAAATGGAATGTGTTTAAGCATAAATTTGTTTGTAAAGAAAGAATTAAAGTTTAATTTTATATTGTTTTGTTTCAAATGGCAAGCCATTTCATTTATTTATTTGATAAATATTTGTGGAGCATCGCCTATGTGTCAGTCAAAATAGGATATGATCATTAACTAGACAAGTATAGTCTTGACCATTGTAGTACCTATAATTTAACAAAACGGAGAAACAAGAAAACAAATAGATAAGTACAAAAATTGTGGTACATACTACCATGCAAAAGAATAGGTATCCTGACAAAGAAAAAAAGTAAGGACAAATTTAGATAAGATGGACAAGAATGGCCGCTCAGAAAGTTGCGAACTGAAGGAAAAGAGCCAGTCATACAAAATGCAGGGGAGCATCCTGGGCTGTGAAAATTGAATAGGAAAAAATTCAAAATAGGAAAAATCCTCAGAGTGCTCAAGGATTTCTTCTTTGTGAAGCACCTGATGAAGCCTTTTTTCTTATTTTCTACTGCATTAGCTTTTATTTATTAGCTGTCAGGTAGCACATTAAATTATATTACACTCCCACAAGAGTAGTAAAAATTTAACATATTTTACTGAGAATATGGAGTATTACTCTGAACATTGGCAAGGAAGTAGGGACAGCCACTTTAGAAAACAGTTTGACATTTTCCAGTAAAGCTGAATATACACTTATCTGCGACTTAACAATTCCACTTTTAATTATATACCTTCAAGAAACACACACACACACTCAGAATAACTGAATATTTATAACAGCATTATGACTGTACCAAAAAAATTAAAATAGTAAAATGGGTAAACAAGCTTGTGGTATATTCTACAATGAAATACTATATAGCAACAAAAATGAACCACTACAGCTATGTAAAAGAACATGGAAGAGCCTCAAATGCATAATATTCATATTAAACAGCAAGATACAAAATACAAATAACATTTCAGTTATAAACTAAATAAGTCCTGGTGATATAATGCATAGCATGGCGACTATAGTTAGTAGTCCTGTAGTGTATATTTGAAAGTTGCTAAGAGAATAGATCTTAAAAGTTCTCATGACAAGAAAAAGATCTGTAAATTATGTGAGGGGATGGATGTTAACTAGACTTATTGTGATGATCATTTCACAATGTGTACAAATATTGAATCATTATATTGTAAGCCTAAAGCCAATATAATGTTGTGCTAGTTAAATTTCCATAAAAAAAGATCTGCTGGAAATCGTGATCATGAAAATCAGAGTAGTGATTGATTCCATGGGAAAGGAAAGGTGCTTGGATCAAGAAGGCTTCTAGGATATAGGCAAAGTTCTGTTTCTGGAATGGGGTAATTGTTGGATGGGCTTCAATTTGTAATAAGTGTGTACATAAATATTATATGTACTTTTCCCCATCAATGTTTTGATGATGCTAGGGTGGTTTTAGCTTGTTGGGTTATTTATTTGTCTGCTTATTTGTTTCTTCCAGTGTCTATCCCATTTCATCTCTGCTCTCCCTTACATTTTAGGCATTGAACACCTGCCAATAATGTGTCCCAGAACTCCTTACCAGCAGGCTTCCTTTCAGATTCTGCCAAGGAAAAACACTCAGTAGCAAAACTCATGGCCATCAATAGGCATGTGCTTGGCCTTCAGAAAATAGCCAGCAGGCGGTTTTACAGCAGTTAGTGATGGTTCTGTGAATCATTTATTTTGATGCTTCTGGCTACCAAGATCGCTGACAAGAGTTTCCAGTTATCTCTACCACTTTCTGATTTCCCAACTAACAGCTTCTCTTGACTCTTACCTCCCTTTGCCATATGCTGCAGTTCCCTATTTCAAATCCGCTCCTACTTAAAATGCCTGAAGATCTTTCTGTTTTCTGATCAAACCATGCCTTACACAATGTTTTATTTTTAATTTTTAAATAGTAAACAAAAATGAGTTTTTCTGGTCTAGTTTAAGCTGCTAATTATTTCAGGTGGAGAAATTCAATGTTTCTGTAACTGTCTCCATATACAAGAACTTGGATTTGCATAATAATTTACAGTTTCCAAGATACTTTTTCATTCTTTGCCTTCTGTAATGCCAGATTTCTTGTTTTTCACAATTGCTTTATTCCTAAAAACACAGAGGAATGATGTTTTATAAAACTTTGCAGTTAACAAAGTCCTTTTTATCTCAGCCAATTCTACTAACATTGATTTAAGACAAGTTTTATTACTTTCTTCATTTTTAGATGAAAAAAATAAGCTCATCTAATTACAGTTTCTTTTGTTTAAATGAACAAATCATGTCTCATGGCATTTCTACATTTTGGTAATATATGTATGTGTATGTTTTAATCTATCTTAACTCTGAGTTAGCCCTCCTGGTATTTCATATTGTCAAATATGTTTGCCATAGATATTAAGAAGGAATTTTTAAATATAACTTTAACCTATTGAATCTAAGCTCCTAGTCCTCTCTCTATCAAATAGTGATATAGGACTAAGAAGTTTTCTTTCCAGTTCTATACAATATTCAGGCTCTGGGTGAATTACTTAAAATCAGAGAATACAAAATCCCTCATGGTTCAAACATGTAAGAACTTTTTCAAAGGAAGTGAAGATAAATGTGAGAAAAATGTAAGAGAAGAATGAAAATTCATAAAACATGTAGCTATCTCAGCCTCTTAAAAATGGTCCATACTTCTGATTGGAAGGAAGGGGCACATATTTTGGGGTATTGAATAAGTGCCCCAAATAAGTGTTATACATTAGCTGATTTAATGATTTAACATTAGCTGATTGAATAATGCTACAGATAGTTATTACCTCCTATGTTTACAGGTTAGAGAACAAAGCTATTAATTCTCCATCTATGTTTGAAATGTATCCATCTATGTTCATGTATCCTCTGAATGCTAACTCTCTGCAGTCTTGATGTTCTGGAAATTCTATAATTAGAGGGTTTTATCTTTCTCAATTTTAGAGATCAAATTGTTTTCCCAAGGTGTTGGGAGACAGTTCTCTCTGTGTCATTCACAGTTCTTCAGGTCTCCTGAGTAGAGACACTGATACCCTTTGTTCCAGACTATCTTCTTGAGGATGTTTGTAAAGCAAAAGCCTTGGAAGTTAGACATACTATCTTCCTCCAAGGTGTTTAACCAGTATGTAACACTATTCAAAGATAACAGTAAGAAGATAATCTTGATCTAAATAAGCTGCCCAGTGCATAAATGTGAGCAGTAAATTAGTCCTGGAAAATAAAGACGCCATTAAAATATTTTTTCTTCTTGAGATTCAAGTGTGTGCTCTTGTCTATTGTTCCCCGATGCCACTTACTTCCTACATCAGTAAGGAAGAATTTCTAGTTAATATTATTTTGACTATGCAATGAACCCCCAGGTTCCCTTTTGTTGTCACCAGTAGCGAAGCTCAAGTAATCCTTTGTTAGGGTGGCCTGGCACTCCTGAGTTCCACTGACTTATTTCCAGGATAGCCTTGTTTATACTCAAATATCTTTCAGGGAAAATCCTTCCTTCTATTTTACATTTTCCTTAATGCCCCACACAGTGTCTCACATGGAATGGCTAGCAGATGACTATTTGCTAACTGATCAGCCTGCAACAAAGACAGTTTGAACATACTCATGAGATGTCTGTAACTCTCTGTCTTCTCTGTTATTTACTGTGGAACATCTGTAAATAGCTGGAAAAAAATGCACTTCGGCAAACTGTTTTCACTTCACGTTAGTCTACTCAAATCTCAATTATCCAGCAATTCTAAGTTAGGTTGCTGTATAACTCTCTTCATACTAGTTAGCTTTCTTCCTTCCCTTCTTCTCAGCTAATAACTTCTCTTTTACTCTACATCATTACAAAAACTGAGGCCATAAGATGCCAACTGCTTCATCTTGCAACTACCAACTCTACAAACTTATTCGGCAACTAAGTTCAATGTCTCCATCTTTATACCTATCACAGCTAATAGAGAACTAGTCCTTATATTTTGTATAACCCATCACCTGTATCCTTTTTCACACATGTGCATAAAATTTTTTTTCTTCCAACTTTTACTGAGATGTAATTGTACATGACTGTATAAGTTTAAGGCATACAACATGATGGTTAGATTTGCATACATTGTGGAATGATTACCACAGTAGGTTCAGCTAACATCTGTAGTCTCATACAGATGTAATAAAAAGGAATAAAGGAGTAACGTTTTCCGATTAATGAGAACACGCAGGGTTTAACTGTCTCTTTTTTAAGAATGTTAAACCTTGGTCTCTCAAGTGTGCCTGTGCATTATCAGCTCTCTCTCTCTCTTTCTCTTTCCTGAACCATTCCCACAAAAAATTTTTTAATAACCAGAGCTTTAGATCGCTCCCTTTATTATTCCAGGGATTTGTGAGTTGCTTAGAATGTCAGATACATGCGTTTTTGTACACTTTTTTCCCTCCATTCATCTATCGTCTATGCATAGTCAAATTCTAGCTTTGTGGTATGTTTTAACATCTAATGTTAAAGGCCAATTCCTCCTCATTCTCTTTCATTTTCAGAATTTTCTAAACAATTCTTTTTTTTTACATTTAGAATAAATTTTATTAACTTTTAATTAATTATCTTTCAAAATGTAGCATTATCTCTCATTTTAAGCACCTTTATGAACAATATCTGTATTCAAATATTAAGGAAATTTTAAAAATTAATAGCCTATCAAATATAAACTCTCAAATGTTGAAGATTTTTTTTTTTACCCCAAAGTACTCTGACCATAGGAACATTTACTTTCTTAATTTTAACAGTTTGTATGAGTTGTAGTAATCACATTCTATATAACCTTGTTTAGAACAAGAAAATATAGGGATAAACAATTCTTGAACACTTATTCTTTTGTCAAAATTTAACAGCTTCATTGAGGTATAATTGAAATGCAATAAACTGTACTTGTACAAAGTGTATATTTGATGCTTTTTAACACATATATACCATGAGACCATCATGACAATCAAGTTAGTAAATATAGATATCATCTCTGAAAGCTTTCTCCTGTTGGACATTTCCTCTTAAAGATGACCTTTAACATTAGCTTTTAAAATCCTATCAAGTTTTTATTGTGTGTACATTGACTATAATTTTGACTCTAAAATTTTTTTCTATCTTCACATCATTTCCTCCTCGGAATGTATGTGAGTGCCTTTCGTCTCCTTTTGACTTTCCTTAATGAAGATACATGTGGTAACATTTATGGCCCATTGGATAATCCACAATATTCTCCCCCATCTAAAGATCATTAACTTGAACACATCTGCAAAGACCCTTTTCACAATAAGGTACCTATTATAACAGGAAGTAGGACCTGTTATCTTTGGGGGCCATTATTCAGCCTACTCTACCTACTCAGTGTTCCAACTGAAGAAAAAGAAAGACAAGAATAAAGGTAACGATAATATTTCTTTAAGGCACTCCCATTTTATGTATGGATAGAGACTCTCATTCACCAATAAGATGAGCCAAGAGAATTATACAGACATCAAACACTCCCAGAGGTCAGAAATGGATTTTTTGTACTAATCCTAGTAAGTCATCAGTATTGAACTTAGTACCTTGGATATAGTAGATACCCAAGAATTATCTGTTGAATTAAAATTTGGTAAAACATAAAACTTTTAAAATCTAATTCACTAGTTATGCTACTTATTGATGGAAAAGTTTAATTTTTAAAAAGAGGAAAACAATACTAAGAAATAGGTTAATCAGGTAATAAGGAAGGACTAGGAATTTAGTGATATAAAATTGTAAGCCACAAGGCTTAAAAGGTATCTTCAGGGAAAAAATTAGAATATAATTTGGTTTTAATCCAACAAAGTATTTTTTTCCAGCAAAGTATTTTAAAGAAACTTTTGAATACTAAAGAGCAATAGAATTTTTCTTGAGCAGTTTAGACTCAAGAAAGCGAGATCTTTACAAGTCTAAGTTGAAACCATATCTTCAAATGCTTAATAAATTTACAAAATTGTTTATATTAACACATATAATAGCATAGCCATCTGCAAATAAAATGCAAAGCCAAATAAATGGCTGAGTATCGAACAAGTACATAGATTATGAGTTGTTAACACTGAGAAAATATTTCTTTTCCTTTATTTGTCATTATTGATCTCTAAAGAAAATTTCAAAGCATATTAATTATAAAAACAAACAGACACATTTTGGTTCAGTTCATTTCAGTCGCTCAGTCATGTCCAACTCTTTGCAACCCCATGAACCACAGCACGCCAGGCCTCCCTGTCCATCACCAACTCCCGGAGTTCACCCAAACCCACTCCAGAGGAGCCTGGTGGGCTGCAGTCCATGGAGTCCCAAAGAGTTGGACACAATGAGTGATTGAGTACGGCAATGACCCAGAAGTATGATTTACTGGAATATATGGTAGCTCATTTTTTAATTTTTTGGGAAACCTCCATACTATTTTCCATAATAGCTGTACATTATGCATTCCTACCAACTATGTAAAGGGTTCCCTTTCCTCCATGTCCTTACTAACATTTGTTGTCTTTTTTTTTATAATAGCTATCCTGACAAATGTGAGTTGATATTTCATTGTGTTTTAATTTTAATTTCTCTGATAATTAGTGACAGTGAGCATTTTTTCATATACTATTGGCCATTTATGTGTCTTCTTTAAAGAAGTGTCTATTTAAATCCTTAGCCAGTTTTTAAATTAGATTATGAGTTTGATTGGGTTTTGTTTTTGTTGTTGTTCTTAAGTTGGAGGAGTTCCTTGTATATTTTGGATGTTAATTGCTTATCGAATATGTGTTAGTAAATATTTCCTCCCATTTCATCAGTTGAACTTTTCACTCTCTTGACTGCTTCATGTGCCACACAGAATCTTTTAGTTTAATGTAGTCCTACTTGTTAATTTTTGTTTCTATTGTCTATGCTTTTGATATCATATCTGTATGCATGCTAAATAACCTCAGTTGTGTCTGACTCCTTGCAGCCCTATGGACTGTAGCCCACCAGGCTCCTCTGTGCATGGGATTCTCCAGGTGAGAATACTGGAGTGGATTGCCATGCACTCCTCCAGGGGATCTTTCCAATCTAGGTATCAAACCCACATCTGTTACGTCTCCTGCATTAGCAGTTGGGTTATTACCAGGAACACCACCAGGGAAGTCCAAATATCTGTATATTCATTGCCAAAACCAATGCATAAAGTTTCCCTCTACATTTTCTTGCAGGAGTTTTACAGTTTCAGGTCTTATGTTTAAGTTGTTAATCCATTTTGAGTTGATTTTTGTGTCTGGTATATGATTTTTAAAGTTCAGTGTATGAAAAGTATAACATTATTTGTCAATTATAAATCCACACTTTTAATCAAGGCAGTTTTACATGGTCTAATAAAAATACTGTCTGAGAAAATTACTAGAAAAAATAACACCCCAAAAATGTGTGATTAAATATTTATCAGTTCACAGACCTCTCCAGAGTACTGTAGAAAAGAATAGCTTTGTCTTCATGTCTAATGAGCCAGACCATGTCAGAGAACTCTTTGACCTTAAGAATACAATCATTTTCCCTAGTGATCATAAGTGTCTAGTCCCCAACTAAAATTTAAACAGCCTCACTTAAGATTGTCCCATGATTAACACCAAAACCAAATATTAGATCTGAAATTAACACAATTGGTTATAAACTAGGCATGCAGACAACCCCAAATATAATTGTTTTTTTTTCAGATTTTTATTGAAAGAAAATATAAAATTTTTAAATTCTTGTAAGAATATAACTGTGGATCACAGTGATCTGAGGTTCTAGTTTGAGAAACAAGATGCTAGGTCATGCCAAGGAAAGAGCTAATCTTGAAATATTTTATTGCATCCATTAATGACACTCTTGCAGCCAACCCAAAGCCAAAATGTGGAGAATGTTTGAGATAGACTTTGTGGGAATATGCCAACAGTATTGTGATGCTGGTGCTTCATCCTAAATGCTGATTTACCATGGAGATAGAAAATCAACACTTCACCATTTGTTAATCTTTAACATTTATAAATAAAATTTCACAAAGCTATTAATAACACTGTTTGGCTCCAAAACAAAATAAATATGACAAATATTGGCACATGTAAGTTTTCAGATCACTAAAAAAACGTTCTTAATGGAGCAGGAATTTTAAGTTAAAATTTCCAGTGTTATCATAATGTAGAATGGAGCTGAACTCCAAGTGGATATCTTCATGTGTAAATAAATTTAGTGAAATTGGGTATTACTCATCCATGAATTCTTGAAATGCATTGTTTTCTTTTTGTTAAATTGAATTTTTATAAGTTAGAACAAGACCCAAATGAAATGGTACATTAAAGTGGAGTACCCATTTACCAATGAATAGCAAGTATATAGGTGAGATTAAGAAGCCTTCCACTATATACAACTTCTTTGCTCACCTTCCAAATGCTATTTGTTTCCCAAATGCAACCAGTAAACTAAACCCTGTAATTTAACCAAACACAAAGACAGCAAAGCAGTCCTTGAGAATATTTTATAAATAGTAGCCTCTAAATCATGTATCTATTAAAAACACATGTGTATAGTATGTGTTGACGTGGTAAACTGCACATGGTTGGATTTGCCTATGGGAGTCCCACTCAAGAGACTGAATGAGGAATCAGAAGAATTGTGTCAAGATATCTGAAAATAGAATCCATCCTAGTATTATTCTTTTCCTCTCGCTAACACATCAGGAAACATCAGGAGGAAATGGAAAATTATGGCGTCCTCACTTTGAATAAAATCACTTCCACTAAAGAATGTAAATTTTTCTTTTCCTTTGACTTTGAAGAAAGAACAAAAATGCACTGACTTTGAAGATATGGAAAAACAAATACCTAAATGCCTACCCAGGATTATTTGCTTTCCATCCTGATTTCCAATCCAAAGTGCACCAGAAAGAGGGTCAGTATACTTTACTGGAAGACCCTCAGTGCTCCCTTTTCCCTCAGTCATTTACTGTTTATGAGCACTTGAGTGAGTAATTTAACTAAGTTGGGCATCAGTTCCTCCAGAAATGAAATTGCAATATTGACATCTGTCTAGAGGCAAAGAATGGGATCAAATGAGATTTTAAGAACCCTCTCAACATATATGATTTTTAGTTCATAGACTTCCCTGATAAAGTTGGAGTTACTTGAACCTATGTAAGCACCTTAAAACCATTCTACATCCAAATGATCATTGTAGAATGTATTATAGTTTGGTTATTTCAAATTATTTAGAGATTAGTCCATAGACGTTCATACAAAATGCTCACTATAAAAAAAAGATGGTGACTGCAGCCATAAAATTAAAAGACATTTGCTCCTTGGAAGAAAAGTTATGACAAACCTTGACAGCTTATTAAAAAGCAGAGACATTACTTTGCAACAAAGGTCTGTCTAGTTAAAGTTATAGTTTTTTCCAGTAGTCAGGTATGGATGTGAGAGTTGGACCATAAAGAAAGCTGAGCACCGAAGAATTGATGCTTTTGAACTGTGGTGTTGGAGAAGACTCTTGAGAGTCCCTTGGACTGCAAGGAGATCCAACCAGTCTATCCTAAAGGAGATCAGTCCTGGGTGTTCATCATAAGGACTGATGCTGAAGCTGAAACTCTAATGCTTTTACCACCTGATGCAAAGAGCAGACTCATTGGCAAAGACCCCGATGCTGGGAAAGATTGAAGGTGGGAGGAGAAGGGGATGACAGAGGATGAGATGGTTGGATGGCATCACAGACTGAATGGATATGAGTTTGAGTAAACTCTGGGAGTTGGTGATGGACAGAGAGGCCTGATGTGCTGCAGTCCATGGGGTTGCAAATAGTCGGACACGACTGAGTGACTGAACTGAACTGATAAAAAAAAAAGGCTAATTGAGATTATTAACCTCAGCCCTCTAATAATAATAATAGCTGGATGATTTCAGAGTGATAATATGAATATAAGTTAGAGATAGTAAGACACAGTGTTATTGGGTTTTGTTTGCTCACTGTTATTTCAGAAGAATGAGTGCTTAAGTCTATAGGTCTAGGTTTGTTTGCTTGCTTTCTTTTTCCATGTATATATAATAACCCAAAGTCAGTATAGGATAAATTGACTTTGAACATACACTACAATTTTTAAAGTGTATTTGGACATCACATAAATGAATTAATTGCCAAATGACTTATACTTCAAACTAGTGTTATCAATTTTGTTCTTGATTGGCGCAATCAAGTGTTAACATCACTATTACTTTTAAAAGATATCTTTATTTAAAATTCAAACAAATAGAAGGAAAACAGTGAAATGGCAAAAAAAAATAATAATAATAATAAACCTAGAAGAAGGCAATAAAGGAGACGAAAAAGAAAACTAGAAGAGAGTGATACATAAAAGAAGGCCCCCAAATACATGATTTTAAACCCAAACAAATCAATAATTACAAAAGATTGTCATTAAAAGATTTTTTTCTTTCGGTCCATACCACTTATCAATGAGCCTTTGGTTCAGTTGTTGTTCAGTTGCTCAGTGATGTGTGACCCTTTGCAACCCCATGGACTGCAGCATGCCAAGCATCCCTGTCCTTCACCATCTCCCAGAGCTCCCTCAAACCCATGTCCATTGAGTCAGGAATGCCATCCAAACATCTCGTCCACTGCTGTTCCCTTCTTCTCCTGCCTTCAGTCTTTCCCAGCATCAGGATCTTTTGGTTCAGTAGAATTTCTAAACTATTCATTGCCTCTATTTTTTCATTCACCTCTATTTTTTCTTTTCGGTGTTTAAGTTCATTGTACTTTATTATTTAGATCTTTGGCAATAATTCGTTCTCTAAATAATGATTCTTTATTGGGTTTCACATCTCATATTAATATTATCAGCAATATTTTGATGAGCTTCTTATTACTGTTCTTCATTCTTTTTCTTACTCTCTTAAATTCTATTTTTCTAAAAATTAAAATACAATCTACTCACTTGAAGAATATAGAATTGCAGTTTTTCTATAAAATTGTTTTTGCTGAAACAGAATCTTTGGAGTGTCTCCTTAATGTCATCAATAGAATGCTTAGTACTGGATTTTTGTTTTAAAAGCAAAAAGCCATCTTCATTCTAATCTTATTTCTTCCATTTGTTTTGAGGCTTATCATCTTTTGCATTTTCCTTCATCTTCATGTCCCTTTATGAAGTTGATAGGATGGCCTCTGATATTTGTTGTTGTTCAGTCGTTCAGTCGTGTCCGACTCTGTGACCCCATGGACTGCAGTCTATTTTAGAGACTTAATATTTCTCTCTGTTATATCTTTGAAAATAGCTTCCCATTATATAGACAGTACAATAATATCAAAGGTGTCTTTTCATTATCAAAAATAGTTAACAATTGTCCTAATAGTTGCACATGGTTTTCAAAAGTCAAATACTGCCAAAAGGTAGATCCCAAAAGAGCAAGTCTCCTTTCCACCACCTACCACTCCCAATTATTGCTCTCAGGGACAACCATTTTCAACTCTTGGGCTGTTCCTTTTTCATTTCCTCTGTTCTCTAACTATGTGTATGTGATGCCACTTCTTGATTTGTTGGTTTTGTTCTTCTTTGACTCTTTGATATGGTCTCCATGTTATTCCCCTTCCCTTATCATCCCAGTGGAGTCACAGTTGGTGCTTACATTATCATCAGCTGTAACTGTTGTCGGCATAAGTAGTGTGATACAACTGTAGTTGTGGTTTAGTTGCTAAATCATGCCCAACTCTTGTGACCCCCGTGGACTGTAGCCCACCAGCCTCCTCTCTCCATGGGATTTTCCAGGCAGGAATACTAGAGTGGGTTGCCATTTACTTCTCCAGGGGATCTTCCAGACCCAGGGACTGAACCTGGGTCTCCTGTGCTGCAGGCTATCTCCTGCATTGCAGGCAGATTCTTTACCAACTGAGCCACCAAGGAAGCCCATATTTTTCCTTATCATGCAACTTCAATAGAACAGATATGGATATTTGTAAAACCAAAAAAATAAAAAGGAAAAGAAATTTTTATAAATTCAACTTTTTAATAAAAGGTAGAAACACCTATTGTTTTACTCCGTTGTTTAATTTTTAAATCCTCTTAGTCGTGTTTTTTGTTTTAAGGAAACACATACTCTAGTAAATACTAGTAAGTGGTTCTTTGATTGCTTTAGAGATGTGAAACATTTTTGAAGATAGAAAATGTTTACAAAACTAGTAACTGACATAGCAGAGAGGAAGAAGCTACAAGTAAGGACTGCTAACCAGCATAACTTCCTCAGTTTTTGCTTTCTGGGAAGATCATCCTTATTTATTGCCCTTGAAGGTCACATCTGAGAAAGGCACTGGGGAGAATTCCTCTTAACATTAGCAGACTGTTCTTATTATTGTTGATTTGGGGACTCTGGATAGAGGCTAACAAACCCTAGTCTTGGATTTCTAAGGTTTATCAACTCCAAATCACAATTGTACAAGCAGGTAACAAAAGCTAATAGGTACATGATACTATGGACCTTGGATCTCCACAGCAGTCTATAAACTTTAGTATATATAATACATAATACAATAAGCTTTAGTATTCTGCCATTGCCCTAACCCTCAGCTTTTCCAATTCCATTTTGATTTATAACTAAGTACAAATCTGAACTGGTGAGCTAAAAATTATTTTCTCTTTTCTTCAACCTGCATTCTATTACCTTGCATATGTTTTTCTTTGTATTAGCAGACCTATAAATGCATCCACTGAAAATATTAGTGTTTCATATTATGCTGATTTAGTCACTAAGTTGTGTATTTCATATATAAATATAAAAGCAAAACTGGACATAAAGGCAAAGAGAAAGTTCTAAACACGTTTATCTCTAGATAGTTTACCTATAAAAGAAACTCACATTTCTATTATACTTCTAAACAATAATACTGTGTGCAAGAGGATAACAAAACAATGTTTTCCAAGTGGCAAAGAAAAACACCTGTCGTATCAGTATCATCTACTGCCACCAGAATGCCACTGCAAAACCAGAGCCTTGAAACTAAGGATTTATGTAGCTCATCAGGCTGCAAGCTGGCTCAGTGGTTCTGGTCTCAGCTGGGCTCACTGTCGTGTATGAGGATCAGCTGGCTATTGGCTGATCTAGAATGGCTTCATGTGGGATAATGGGAGTAAGTTGGTACAGGTATGTTCTCATGGCAATGACCGAAGACACAAGTAATACGACATGTACTTTTCAATACTGCTTTGTTTTTGTATTGTATTTGCTAACATTCTATTTGCCAAAGCAAGTAATGTGACTCAAGCCCAGAATCAAGGCAGAGACAGAGAGGAGTAAGGGATTAGGGCCATTCTTGTAATCTATCACATCTAAAAACCAGAGTTCTATTCTTGACCAACAAATCATTTGAAATAAAATAGACATTTTCAAACATTTAAGTACAATTTAATGCTCACAGTATGTCTTTAGAAAAGTTATGAAGAAAAATTTTAAAATCATGGAAATATAAAACATAAGATAATTTAAATGGCTACAAACATAGAAACAATCAAATAGAAATAAACTCTTTTGTTATAACAGTGACTGTTAGATTGAAATTTTTAATTCAAGGCAAGAAATCCACTATCAGTAAAGCAAAGCTTAACTTTGCAAAATACCAAGCAGAAAAAACATAGTTAGTATATAGAAAATTATTAGCAATCAATATGCTTGATTTAGCACTCATTCTCGCAGAACCCTGATGGAAGAACATTTGCAGCAATTGACAGAATACTAAGCCACAAATGAAATCTCAACCATTTTCAACAAAGAATTATTATACAACCTGTAATCACTCACCGTAGTATGAAAAAAATGAGAAATTGGCTGTTTCAATGATAACAGTCTTTTGAAAGGAATGACATAATTATGAACTCTATATACTTTTTAAAACTTCAAAGTTTTATTAAGAAAAATTACAGAAACACACTTTGAAATTTTTGTCAATAACAGTTAAAAATGCATGCAATTTTTTTAAAAATTTGATATACTACATAAAGTTCGCATAGTAGGCAAGTATTTAGCAATTATTGTTTAAAGTTTTTCAACTTTAAATGTTTAATAAATCCTCAGAATTCATTTAAATCCTTATAAATATTCAGTCTTTTCATGTAAACTGTCAGTTGTCAACAAATAAATTAATGCAACTTCAGTCTTCCCTCCCTGCATCACATTCCCAGAAGAGCTATAAAAGATACAGTAATAAAATGATATATACCATGCTCTAAAATGAGAACTCTCAGCAGAACAGAAAATGTATGTGAGGAACTAGTCAAATACTTGGAGCATACAGGGTCACATTGAAGAGAGATTGCTGCCCAGGTGCATACAATTAAGTACACCTGTAGGAGATATGAGCAACGCCGAAGTTGCTGGACAACTAGAAGTGATAAAAATAGGAAGCTGATCTAAGATGTAGAGGGAGAATTTGGCTTATTGGGAAAATATGAGATGATTTTCTAAGTTAATAAAGCATATATTCTAGAAAAATCTTAACCAAAATCATGCTTAGTAATGAAATGTTAGAAGCATATCATTTAAAGTAAATAAGACAAGTTTTGCTGCTCTTTCCCTTAGAATACGGCATTATATTAGAAATGTTAACCCATGAAATAAGAAGGGGGGGGGAAATGAGAATGACAAAGAAGAGATGAAACTATTATTATTTGCAATGACATGATTGTCAGTTTAGAGAATCAACTGAGGAATTTGAGAATTATAGCAATCTAGCGAGGTAGTTAGACTCAGGATAAACATATTAGAAGCTTCTGTAGCTTTCAAAACACCATATCTAATTTATATATTTAGAAAAGGTAATTTTTCAAAAATCTAACTCATCGTAAGAATAAAAAGTACAATGTAGTTAGAAATAAACATAACACATTTATAAGACCAATATAGTTAAAATTATAAACTTATACTGAAAGCTTTAGAAAAGTTTTGAATAAATGAAAAACTATGTTGAAAAACAAGAAAATTCAGTGCCTCTTAAATGTCTGCATCTCAATTGTTCTACCTTTGCTAGTCTTCTTTTAAATATTTATTTATTTTTAATTGATTGATGATTGGTTTACAATATTGGTTTGATTTCAAGATGAATTTACCATAGATGTATATATGCCCCCTTCTTCTTGAATCTCCCTCCCACCACCTGCCCATTCCCACCCCTCTAGGTTATTACAGAGCCCCCATTTGAGTTCCCTGAGACATGCAGCAAATTCCCATTGGCTATCTATTTACATATGTTGGTGTATATGCCTCCATGCCACTCTCTCCATTCATCTCACCCTCTCCCTCTTCTCCCTGACCCTTGTCCATAAGTCTGTTCTCTATGTCTGTGTCTCCATTGCTGCTCTGAAAATAGATCCTTCAGTACCGTCCTTCTAGATTCCATATGTGTGTGTTAATATTCGATACTTGCTTTTCTCTTTCTGACTTACTTCACTCTGTATAATAGGCTCTAGGTTCATCCACCTCATTAGAACTGACTCAAATGCATTCCTTCTTATGGCTGAGTAGTATTTCATTGTATATATGTACCACAGCTTCTTTATCCATTCATCTATTGATCGATGTCTAGGTTGCTTCCATATCTTGGCCATTGTAAATAGTGCTTCAATGAACATTGGGGTACATGTGTCTTTTTGGTTTTGGTCTCTTCGGGGTATATGCCTAGAAGTGGCATTGCTGGGTCATATGGTGGTTTTTTATTCCTAATTTTTTAAGGAATCTCCCTACTGTCCTCCATAGTGGCTGTATCAATTTACATTCCCACCAGCAGAGTAGGAGGGTTCCCTTTTATTCACACCTCTCCCAGCACTTTTTATTTTTGGATTTTTTTTATTATGGCCATTCTGTCTGGGGTGTAGGTTTGATTTGCATTTATCTGATGCTAAGAGCTGACTCACTTGAACACACCCTGATGCTGGGAAGGATTGAAGGCAGGAGGAGAAGGGGAAGACAGAGGATGAGATGGTTGGATGGCATCACCTACTCAATGGACATGAGTTTGTGTAAACTCCGGGAGTTGGTGATGGACAGGGAGGCCTGGCGTGCTGCAGTTCATGGGGTTGCAAAGAGTCAGACAAGACTGAGCTACTGAACTGAACTGAACTGAATAATGAGTGATGTTGAACTTCTCTTCATATGTTTATTAGCCATTGGTATGTCTTCTTTGGAGAAATGTCTGTTTAGGTTTTTTGCCCACTTTTTGATTGGATTGTTTGTTTTTCTAGTATTGAGTTGTATGAGCTGCTTGTATATTTTAGAAATTAATTCTTTTGTCTGTTGTTTCATTTGCTATTAATGTCTCCCTTTCTGAGGGTCGTCTGTTCACCTTGTTTATAGTTTTTGCTGTGCAGAAGCTTTTAAGTTTAATTAGGTCCCATTTATTTATGTTTGTTTTTATTTACATTTTTCTAGGAGGTGGATCATAAAGGATCTTGCTATGATTTATGTCATACAGTGTCCTGCCTATTTTTTTCTTCTAAGAGTTATATAGTTTCTGGTCTTACATTTAGGTCTTTAATCCATTTTGAGTTTATCTTTGTGTATGGTGTTAGGAAGTGTTCTAATTTCATTCTTTTGAATGTAGTTGTCCAGTTCTTCCAGCACCACTTATCAAAGAGAGTGTCTTTTTCACACTGTATATTGTTGCCTCCTTTGTCAAAGATAAGGTGTCAATATGTGTGTGGGTTTATCTCTGGGCTTTCTAACCTGTTCCATTGGTCTATACTTCTGTTTTTGTGCCAGTACCATACTATCTTGATGAATGTAGCTTTGTAGTATAGTCTGAAATCAGGTAAGTTGATTCCTCCATCTTTGCTAGTCTTTTTGTTTTGTTGTTCAGTGATTCAGTCATGTCCGACTCTTTGGGAAGAGCATGCCTGCAGCACGCCAGGCTTCCCTGTCCATCACCATCTCCCAGAACTTGCTCAAACACATGTCCACTGGGTCAGTGATGCCATCCAACCATCTCATCCTCTGTTGTCCCCTTCTCCTCCTGCCTTCAATCTTTCCCAGCATTAAGGTCTTTTCCAGTGAATCGGCTTTTTGCATCAGGTGGCCAAAATATTGGAGCTTCAGCGTCAATGTCAATCCCTCCAATGAGTATTCAGGATTGATTTCCTTTAGGATTGACTGGTTTGATCTCCTTACAGTCTAAGGGACTCTCAAGAGTCTTCTCCAAAGCATCAATTCTTCAGCACTCAGCCTTCTTTTTGAGCCAACTCTCACATCCACACATGACTACTCGATCCCCTGGTGGCTCAGATGGTAAAGAATCTGCCTTTAATGCAGGAGACCTGGGTTCAATCCTTGGGCTGGGAAGATCCCCTGGAGGAGGGCATGGTAACCCATTCCAGTATTCTTGCCTGGAGAACCCCATGGACAGAGGAGCCTGGTGGGCTACAGTCCATGGGGTCACAGAGAGTCGGACATGACTGAGTGACTAAACACAACATGAGAAAGTTAAGTGAGGATTTATTTAGGGCTTCCCTGGTGGCTCAGCTGGTAAAGAATCTGCCTGCAATGTGGGAAACCTGGGTTCGATCCCTGGGTTGGGAAGATCCCCTGGAAGAAGGAACGGCTACCCAGGCCAGAATACTGGAGTGGAGAATTCCATGGACAGTGTGGCCCATGGGGTTGCAAAGAGCCAAACATGACCGAGGGACTTTCACTTTTGACTGTACAGACCTTTGTTGGCAAAGTGATGTCTCTTCTTTTTAACACGCTGTCTAGGTTTGTCATAGCTTTTCTTCCAAGGAGCAAGCGTCTTTTAATTTCTGATTAATTAAGCCAATGCTGATGGCTGTAGTCATCATCTGTAGTGATTCTGGAGCCCAAGAAGATAAAGTCTGTTACTGTTTCCATTGTTTTCCCACCTGTTTGCTTTGAAGTGATGGGACCGGATACAATTACGTGGAGTTACTCTATAACCACCATTCATTTGAAAATAATTTAGAAAGCTTTCACCTCCAGACCTCTCCCTTGAGCTCATTAAATAAATATTTTTTGAGCATCCACTTTGTCTCAGACACTTGAGGAACTTATAGTGCATTTGTTAACTGTTCAACTGATACCTACATCTGGATGTCCTCATATTTAACTTGTTCAAAAGGAAAGTCATGAAAGAATCCTGTGTCAGTTAAGATTAGGTTTAACTGCAGAAAGAAATTTTTGAACAAGATGCACATTTATATTTCTTTCACAAAAATGATATCAGGAAATAAATAGTCTAGGACTATGCTGGTTCCATGCTTCCCAGGTGCTCAGTGGTAAAGAATCCACCTGCCAAGCAGGAGCTGTGGGTTCAGTTTCCAGGTTGGGAAGATCTCCTGGAGAAGGAAATGGCAATCCACTCCAGTATTCTTGCCTGTAAAATCTCATGGACAGCAGAACCTGGTGGGCTATGTCCATGGGGTGGGTCTCAAAGAGTTGGACACAACTGAGCAACTAAACAACATGCTGGGTTTATAGGCATCAGACACTTGGCCTTCCATCTTTCTTATTCACTGTCATCAGTGAATATTTTCATCCTTTTCATTGTTTTTTTTTTTTTTTTGCCCAAGATAGCCCTAGACCTTTAGTCATCACATCCACGTTCCAGGACAATCAGAATTGAAGGAGAAAGGGAAGAAGGGTGAAAGCTATCTGATCTCTTTTGAGGATCTTTCCCATAAGTCCAACCCAATGGCTTCTGTTTAATATTATTGATCAAATTTAGTAACATAGCCACTTCTATTTCCAAGGAAGTCTGGAAAATAGTGTTCAGTGAGCCCTCCAAAAACAATTGAGAGACTGTTGCTAAAGAGATAAGGGACAGTTGGTTTGTAATAAGTAACTGACAGGCATTTTTTAAAAGCGGTAATAATGGTTGACTCAGGGAAGCTAAGAAAATGGAGGTTATGTATGGAATAGCAAGTTAATCTTCACTGTATATTCTTCTATGCTTTAAATTTTTTTTCCAGAATTATGGACTATCTAGTAAAAATAAATATTTTTTCACTTAAATTCCACTTCCTTCATGAACCCATCCATCCCACCTTGTAAAATTCTCCTTTTGGTAAAAGGCATCACCATTCACTTAGTCACCCATATTAACATGTCAATATTATCTTCAATGTTTACTTTGGCTTCAATATTTAAAACTCAGAAGGCACCACATTAAGTCAATTTTATCATGGAAATAACACAACTAATCTCTCTCTCCATCTTTATTGCCATTATCTTATTTCAAGCCTTCAGAATGTCCAGTAGGATGATTCCAACTGCCTATTTCCAGATCTTCCCTCATCAGTTGTTCCCAGTTCCTGGCCACACTCCGAAGTGCCACTAGTCATTATTTGAAAAACACGTTTAATGTGTCACTACTTCTTATAAGGCCTCAACATAGGTGCTCAACAAAAACTATATTTTTTAGTTTATTGTTTTTAAAAAAACTGCAAAAGGAAAAAAAATCTGAAACAAAATGAGAAACCAAAAGAAAACCCAGAGCTTTCTTTTCAGTTTTTCTATTGACTGGATAAGCCTGAAGAAAATTTATATTCTTAAATTCAGTTTGCCAGTGTAAAAATAAAAATGCTACACTAACTGACAAGAGAATTTGCTAATAATTGCAGAGCATATGGAGGCTTTGAATTAAACTTCATAACATTTATTAAGCCACAGGTTTCAGTTGCACATTTAATTGCTATTCTGTAATGAACTAGTCTCCATTTGTTTTTAGAAACTGTCAAGTAGCTGTTTGAATTATACTATAATTTGACAGACTATATTTTGGTGATTGCTAAATCAGAATTTTAAGTATATCTGAATATGTATTAAGTCAAGGATTTCACAAAACACTTATGTTTTAACAGGCTGAGCTGTGTTTAAATTTTTGTGATTCAAAGAAGAGAAGGGCAGAAATATATCAGACATCAGATTTTATACTTTGTTAGTATTTAGGAAAACACAGAAACCTAGATGTAAAGTCACCAATAAATCTCAAATCAAACAATTTTGGAGTAAAAGACCATAACACTTTGTCCACTCAATGCTGAGAAATACAAAGCAACAAAATCCACAAGAGATTTTGAAAAAGATTATTGAAAGAGAGTAAGAGAACTGAAAGATATTTGCAATAAGAATGAAAATATACATGCTTTTAAATTCTGGTATGATAGTGGGTTTTTTTGTTTGTTTCATAGGGTTATGTTTATCTTCAAACTCATTGCGTTGTATTTGTTAGATACAGAAATCTGGTATGATCGTGTTTTATTCTCTACCACAAAGAACGTTACAAGTAGACAGAAGTTTCATGTTATCGTCTACCACTGAAGAAAAGACATCACAGACTCAGAATCAAAAGTGAACCTTTCTCATTTATTTTATTTTTTTCTCATTTATTTTAACAGTAGTACTGTATAAAGAAAATGAAGAAGATGACTCGCTAACCAGTAGCTGGATAGCTAGCATAGCCAATGCCTTAAAATCTCAAAATTGCAGGTTTTCTTTTATACAGGAAAATTGCCTTTTGATTGGTACTCACTGGAGAAATGGGGCTTACCCCACTTATGCCATGGAGAAGGGATTCATTTACTGGGAGGGAAATATCATGATACTTAGAAGAGGACAGCATGGCTGTAAGTGAGCAAAACCTAAGGGACATGTTGTTGAACGTGCTTTATTCCTCCATCTGGCAGATATGTCATGTCTACTAGTTCTTCTGTTCTGAGGAAACTAGAGATGTTTTTCATCCACCCTCTGAGACTACCGAAGTCACACATGTATACCTACCTGTGTCTGCATGATTTTCCCATGCTTGCCAGATCTACTAGTATTCATCATCACAGGAAAAAAAAAAAAAAGTTAGAAGAGAAGAACATGGGAAGCCAGTTCCTCAAAATTTCCTGACCCTATATCATAAGTCATAAATGTATCTGAAAGACTCTTTGTGTAAGCCTCTGATACTGCCTCTATGCCTTCACTGAGTCTGTCAGATGTCAACAGGAATGCCCTTTCCCTTCTAAATTGAGCTGCCACAGTAAGGACCTACTGGGAATTTTACTCAAGACTCCATATGGGAAAAGAATCTAAAAATGAGTGGGCATATGTATAATTGATTCACTTTGCTATACACTCAAAACTAACGCAGCATTGTAAATCAAGTATACGCCAACAAAATATTTTTAAATAAATTAAGTTGCCACAGGAGGTGAGAACCTGAAACTTCCCATTTAAGTTTATCTGATAAAATTTATTCTGCTATTGGATGAAACTATTAACAGATATTTACAATAACTTTCAAGAGTCTTTGAATAATGTTTGATCCTATTTGCAAACTTAATTAAAAACATGGCAACATTTAAAACTATTTTTAATTAATTCCCTTTGTTAAGTATTTTGCCCATCAGCCAAAACCTCTAAGTGCTAAATGGTACCAATATAGCTAATAAATTAAACTTTTAATCAGTGGAACTAAATTTCTCATTTATTTTTAATAAATAAGATTTAATGAGATGTCAACTAAAGATCATGAGTCTCAATGAAATACTTAATTGGATAACTCAAGTTAGAGTCGTAAGACTCATCATATTTGGCCAAGTTCTCTTACATATGACAAGTAAGGATGATAATAGCAAGCACTTATAAAGTGCCTGTTACAAGTCACACACTGTACACGAGATAGGCACAAATATGTACTAATTTCTTTTCAATGCAAATATTAATATTACAGTTTTTGTTGTTTTAACCCTTCTATCAGTTCAGTTCAGCCGCTCAATCGTGTCCAACTCTTTGTGACCCCATGAATCGCAGCACGCCAGGCCTCCCTGTCCATCACCAACTCCCGGAGTTTACTCAAACTCATGTCCATCGAGTCGGTGATGCCATCCAGCCATCCCATCCTCTGTCGTCCCCTTCTCCTCCTGCCCCCAATCCCTCCCAGCATCAGGGTCTTTTCCAATGAGTCAACTCTTCACATGAGGTGGCCAAAGTACTGGAGTTTCAGCTTCAGCATCAGTCCTTCCAATGAACACCCAGGACTGATCTCCTTTAGGATGGACTGGTTGGATCTCCTTGCAGTCCAAGGGACTCTCAAGAGTCTTCTCCAACACCACAGTTCAAAAGCATCAATTTTTCAGTGCTCAGCTTTCTTCACAATCCAACTCTCACATCCATACATGACCACTGGAAAAACCATAGCCTTGACTAGACAGACCTTTGTTGGCAAAGTAATGTCTCTGCTTTTTAATATGCTATCTAGGTTGGTCATAACTTTCCTTCCAAGGAGTAAGCGTCTTTTAATTTCATGGCTGCAGTCACCATCTGCAGTGATTTTGGAGCCCCCAGAAAATAAAGTCTGACACTGTTTCCACTGTTCCCCCATCTATTTCCCATGAAATGATGGGACCAGATGCCATGATCTTAGTTTTCTGAATGTTGAGCTTTAAGCCAGCTTTTTCACTCTCCTCTTTCACTTTCATCAAGAGGCTTTTGAGTTCCTCTTCACTTTCTGCCATAAGGGTGGTGTCATCTGCATATCTGAGGTTACTGATATTTCTCCCTGCAATCTTGATTCCAGCTTGTGCTTCTTCCAGCTCAGCATTTCTCATGATGTACTCTGCATATAAGTTAGATAAGCAGGGTGACAATATACAGCCTTGACGTACTCCTTTTCCTATTTAGAACCAGTGTGTTGTTCCATGTCCAGTTCTAACTGTTGCTTCCTGACCTGCATATAGGTTTCTCAAGAGGCAGGTCAGATGGTCTGGTATTCCCATCTCTTTCAGAATTTTCCACAGTTTATTGTGATCCACACAGTCGAAGGCTTTGGCATAGTCAATAAAACAGAAGTAGATGTTTTTCTGGAACTCTCTTGCTTTTTCGATGATCCAGCATATGTTAGCAATTTGATCTCTGGTTCCTCTGCCTTTTTTAAAACCAGGTTGAACATCTGGAAGTTCACGGTTCACGTATTGCTGAAGCCTGGCTTGGAGGATTTTGAGCATTACTTTACTAGCGTGTGAGATGAGTGCAATTGTGCAGTAGTTTGAGCATTCTTTGGCATTGCCTTTCTTTGGGACTGGAATGAAGACTGACCTTTTCCAGTCCTGTGTTCCCTGCTGAGTTTTCCAAATTTGCTGGCATATTGAGTGCAGCACTTTCACAGCATCATCTTTTAGGATTTGAAATAGCTCAACTGGAATTCCATCACCTCCACTGGCTTTGTTCATAGTGATGCTTCCTAAGGCCCACTTGACTTCACATTCCAGGATGTCTGACTCTAGGTGAGTGATCACACCATCATGGTTATCTGGGTCATGAAAATCTTTTTTGTACACTTCTTCTGTGTATTCTTTCCACCTCTTCTTAATATCTTCTGCTTCTGTTAGGTCCATACCATTTCTGTCCTTTATTGAGCCCATCTTTGCATGAAATGTTCCCTTGGTATCTCTAATTTTCTTGAAGAAATTTCTAGTCTTTCCCATTCTGTTGTTTTCCTCTATTTCTTTGCATTGATCGCTAAGGACAACTTTCTTATCTCGCCTTGCTCTTCTTTGGAACTCTGCATTCAAATGGGAATATCTCTCCTTTTCTCCTTTGCTTTTTGCTTCTCTTCTTTTCACAGTTATTTGTAAGGCCTCCTCAGACAACCATTTTGCCTTTTTGCATTTCTTTTCCATGGGGATGGTCTTGATCCCTGTCTCCTGTACAATGTCATGAACCTCCGTCCATAATTCATCAGGCACTCTGTCTATCAGATCTAGTCCCTTAAATCTATTTCTCACTTCTACTGTATAGTCATAAGGGATTTGATTTAGGTCATACCTGAATGGTCTATTGGTTTTCAGTACTTTCTTCAGTTTAAGTCTGAATTTGGCAATAAGGAGCTCATAATCTGAGCCACAGTCAGCTCCCGGTCTTGTTTTTGCTGACTGTATAGAGCTTCTCCATCTTTGGCTGCAAAGAATAGAATCAGTCTGATTTTGGTGTTGACCACCTGGTGATGTCCATGTGTAGAGTCTTCTATACCCTTCTATACTTAATGTTAAATCTTTCCTAAGCTAGAGGAAGCATACCCATTAATGATCACAGTTTTCATCTAGTTAATTAAAGCTAGGTACTTCAACAGATTTTAGGAAAAACAAACAAACAAACAAACAAAAAACAGAAGATGCAGGCATCCTAGGCAATTCTTCTCAACATCAACAAAGAAAACTATTAAGTCATTGTAAGTAACTTAGTTACCTTCTTAGCATGCCTAAAGCTACCAATAACCAGAGGTTATGACCAAGAAACTGATGAGATTATTGTTGGTGACCCTACTGGAATTTACTAAACTCTGTTTTGTAACTGGGGCTTCCCAAGTCATGCTGGTGGTAAAGAATCTACCTGCCAATGCAGGAGACATAAGAGACTTGGGTTCAATCCCTGGGTCAGGAAGATCCCCTGGAGGAGGGCATGGCAACCCACTCTAGTAGTCTTACCTGGACAATCCCATGGACAGAGGAGGCTGGCAGGCTACAATCCATAGGGTCTCTAAGAGTCGGACTTGACTGAAGTGACTTAGCACACATGCACACACATGTTGTAACTGACTACATCAAAATCTGAGAGAACATATAAAGGAAGAGTTTGGCTTTATTGATTTCACACCCATGTCCTTGGATTTGGAGTTATATGAGCATTCTGATTGGTTTTCTGCATTCAGAAACCTGTGGTTTCCATTGGAATCAGTCACTGGATTGGATTTTGGACTCAGTAAACACATTTCTCCTTCTATCACTAAAGAAGGCAAAAATCCTATAAGTCCAAACACTTAAATATTAGAGGAATCACAGGATCTAGTCTCTTTATGTTGTATCTAAACAACTAGACTATTGGAGAAATGAATAACCAAATAAGCTTCAGCATCCCCCATGTGTTACTCCCCTAAACACATAATGAGGACAGTGCCGTGGTTTTCATTGTTCTAGGAGCTATCAGAGAAATATAGTTAAGAGCTAAATCTTCTCCCTGCATAGAAATCCTCTCTGCAAAGGCAATAAAGAAAGAAAACACTGTTTTAACTGAATAAGCATTAAACCAGAATGTGATATGCATCACAGTCAGTCATTAAGGGATAGCAAGGACAGAAAGGACTCTTAACCCTTTCATTTAGCCATGAAGATAAAACCCATTACATATATTTTTCAAAATAAACAGTTACTAGCCCTCAAGTTAGAGAACATGATAGCATCATCACATATAATTTCATCCTAAGTTTTCCTGTATTGGGGGTGACCATCTGTGTTGGTTTGGTAACATTATCCAGAGGAGAAATTATTTCTCATATATTTATGATAGGAGATATTTTTGCAACTTTGAGCAAGGCACTCAAGGTTAAGCTTCTACCTTTCCATAGAAACTATGAGAGAGGGGAGCTAACTCTCTTGATGTTACATCTCAAAGAGATGGCTCCCAGGTCCTGGAAAAAGACATTATTGGGTCATAAGGCTGACAGAAGGCCTACATAGTCTTCAAAAGGATTTAAATACATGTCAAAGAGAGGAGAAAGTATTTACAATTAAAATTTTCTAAAGTAAATGGTCTAACTCAGGCTAACATTTGTTATTTGTAGGGTTTGGTTTTGTTTTTCATTCTGAAAAGGTATGAGGTTAATTCTCATTGTGATTTTGATATGCATTTCTCTAATGATGTTGAGCATCTTTTTGTGTTCCTATTAGCTATCTGTACACCTTCTTTGAAAAAATGTCTATTTAGGTCTTCTACCCTTTTTAAAATCTGGGATTTTTTGGCATTGAGTGGTAAACATAAGACGTGAAACCAAAATCTCCTGGAAGAGAACATAGGCAGAGCACTTTTTGACATAAACTGTAGCAATATTTTTTTTTTATCTATCTCCTAAGACAAAAGAAATAGAAGCAAAAATAAACAAATGGGACCTAATTGAACTTAAAAAGCTTTTCCGCAACAAAGGAAATCATTGAAAAAATGAAAAGACAAGCTACTGAATAAGAGAAAATACTTGCAAATAATATGATCAATAAGATATTAATATCTAACATATATAAACAGCTCATACAGGCAGAGTTCCTCTTAAAGGAAGTTCTCTTCTTTGAGTTGTTGTTCCCATAAGTGGAATAAAGATTCATCTCCAGGGGAAGTCTATTTCACTGACAGTAACTCCTTCACAAACAAAACTTTTAACTTCAATAACTGGAAATAGACCAAAATGGAGTTCGCTTTCCCTCAAAGTAAACTTGCATTGCTGAAGGCCAAAGGTCAGAGAATTGTTTTTATATATATGTTAGAAGTTTATATTAGAGGTAAATAATCCTTTTGTAGCAGGAAGCATTGTGTATAAATGGACATTTGCATGGGTATAACTGTAAGCAATTCTTATAAACTATTAAATAGTTTTTTATTTTCACAGAGTTAAAGTATTTATCCCCTCCAAAATGTCTTTGGAGTGCTATGTTTCACACAGACATGTTACATGTTTATTAAACTAGATGCTGTATTTAGAGATCTTAGAATCTCAAGAATATTCGTCTGTTTGGAAAGGTACCCTCCAAACAAACAATTTTTAAAAGATTTAACTGAAAACATTAATGTTTTGTTGATTAAAATGTAAAACAAATGTGTTTGAACTGAGTCTTTTGTGTCTGATTTATTTAGGAGGGTTTTCGTATGTGAAGCTTATTTACTAACATTAAAAGGTACATGAAACATATTGTTGATTGAAACTACAAAATAAACTGCACGCTATGATGCTATTTCTATAAGTATGTGTAAGTCAAAATGTTCAAAAAGGCATGTGCTAAAATGAGTTTGTCAGCCACCTCCAACTCTTAAAAATTGTGTGACCTCAAGGAAGTCATTTAACTACTCTGAATTTACTTTTTAATCTGAAATATAAGCAAGAAAAGGATGAAATCAGAAAGGGTCATCAGCTTTGGAACCAATTTGTATGGGAACACGTAACCTTCTATTTCCTTTTTGGTGACTAGTACATGATGTCAGGAGAGACTCAATAAATGTTGCATTACAATGACTTTAATTGGATTAAATGAATGCATTTTGTGTAGACCATTTTCCATTGAACAAAATAATGTAATCAAAGCCCTTTGCACAGAGCCTAACACATAGAAAACAGTCAATGAACTTTAGTTATACTTATCATCAACATTATTAGTCTTATAATTATATGACCCATGAAAACTTTAAGACTGAAATCACTACAGAATTTCCAAATGAGTTTGGAAATGATACTAGAGGCAAGATGTCTTAGACTAAATCTAAAAAATAAAAGGCAGCTTAATTAAAACCTAAGCACTTGAGGATTTGAAAAGAAAAAAAATTAAATCTCACCCATTATCTAATGTCATTCTTCCTTAATTCAAGACATGAATTAAATGACTCGGAGCCAAAGTATTTTAATAAGGATGTGAGATTTTTTTTAAGTCACAAGTCAATAGAAACAACTAATTTGCATAATCAAAAATAATTCTTGGGCGAGCATCCATAAACTGCCTTCCTCACAGGGAATGAAAGCAATGAGCAGCTTCTCAAACAGGTGTTGGAAGGATGTGTTCCCAAGGCACAGAAGGCAAGAACAATCCTCAAAGGAGGTTCAGCAGGTTGGGTTTTGTTTCCACTCTTTAGACTCTGCTCACATTCTTGGCTGTTGATCAGTTTTGAGGAGAGGAAAAAAAAAAGTATGATAGATAAATTCTGACAGCTCAGGTTTGCTTGAGAGACAAAGTAAAATTAACACAGAGTTCCAGTAACCCAGTGAGGTTTCAGGAACATTCATCTAATAAAACAATGTAAAATCTTGAATCTCTCGGCAGAAAAAGAGAAAGGCCGTGTACCACAAATAATTGTTATTAGATGCTATAAAAAAGCAGTCTTTCTCTGTTACCCATTCTCAGACATTAGTGCCACTAAAAATGGAGTTCACTGAGTTATGTTCCCAAGAATAATTAACTCATGCTTTTGTGACCCCCTAATTCCATATCAGAACTCACCTAGAAATTCCATGAAGAAAGAAACAATCCCTTTGTAGGAGCGGAGGTTTATTTGAGAACTCAAGCCACTGTAAGCATTTTTGAGGCTTCCTCCATAGGCTCTATCAATAAAGAAGCCCCTTTAAATTCCTTAAAATCCTTATGAATACAGGTCTGTACAAACTATTATGTGTAAAATAAGTTGCAAGGATATATTGTACAATAGGGAGTATAGTTAATACTTTATAATAGCTATAAATGGAGTATAACCTTTAAACACTGTGAATCACTATGTTCTGCACCTTAACATATAATATTGTACATCAACTATAGCTCAGTAATAACAATGGAAACCTTAAGAATACAGCTCTAATTTAAAAAAAGGAAGAGGTATTCTAATTCTACCAAAAAAAGTCATTATGAGAGTAAGAAATAAAGGAAAGAGGAACGCATTTTTCCATGAAGCAGGAAAAAGTAGTTAACAATGAAATGATAAAGACAATGAATAATATCAATTGAATAACTATGATATTCAAGGCATCCATACTCACAATATTTTAATTCCCTCGAAAACTTTATGTGATTTATTTGCCTCTATTTTTCTGAAGGGAACATCAGCTCATATACCATAACAGTTTTAGTTAGAGTAAACAATACTATCTGCTCTGATAAACAGACCCCAAATCCCTCTAGCTTAATGGAATAAAAGCTTATATCGTTCTCACATCTCCATCCAATGCAGACATATTGTTTGAGCAGCCTTCCACATGCTTATGCAGGGGTTCAGACTCTTTCATCTTTTCAGATTAACATATGCCAGAGCCTCAGAATCTATGGATCACATTACATCTACTTATGTTCCATTACCAGAACTCAGTTACATGGTCACATCTAATTATAAGGCAAGGAAATGAGGCCTTCGTCTTCAAGGAAAATGAAATAGCGAGAGCCTATTTCTGGTATCAAGTAACTTGTCCATGGCACATAATTAATGGGCTTTGACCTCATGAACCTTAGAGTCTCTAAAGACACAAATGCACATAAAAGTAAGGATACAACTACAGGGGTACCATAAAATAGAAAGACATGGGCTTTAAAAGTTTATGAAGGAGGCTGGAGGGGAGTAACATTTGAATGGAAATTTAAGAGATGAGTGGAAGAAGGTTCTAGGCAGAGGAGGCAGCAGGTGCAAGGGTCCATTAACAGGAGAGAGCCTGGTAAATATGAGGACGTTTAACAAGCCTTTGCAGCTGAAAAAAGGAGAGAACAAAAGAGAGTGGGGAGATATTTGGCCTGGAAGGCCGTGCTGGTCAGTGCTGCCTTTATCTCCAGGGTAAGGAGAACCATTGAAGAGTTTTAAGCAGGAATATGAATTGATTGGATTTGCTAGTTGAAAGCATCTGTCTGTATGCCTTGCAAATAATGGATTGAAGAGGGTGTCCAGTGGATAGTCAGACCCCCAAGGAGGCTATTGTACCTGATCAAATAAGGTGACTTGGATCAATGGTGTGGGCAGGGAGACAGAAAGAGGAAAAAAGGGATTTGAGAAGCATTTAGGAACGAAATATATAAATCTTTGTGATCGACTGGATTTAGATTGTGTCTAGAGAATGACAGGGATTTGTGAATACTTTCTTGACAAGACTAATTACATTTAAAATAGCTTTATTCAGAGAACTTATTAAGTAAGGCAGCATTCATATAAAATAGAAATAATGTTGTGCTGTTTTATAATTAGAACCTATTGATTTTTTAAAGTAAAAGTAAACATATTAAAATAGTTCTATTCTTTGCCAGTCCCCCTCTTATGTTTCTTTTAAATATCAGACTAGGTTTCTTTTTAATTAGTCTCCTCCTTTTTCATAACTTATTTTTTTTTATTTCCTTTAAACTTAGGAAATTCATGGGAGATTCGAACACATTTTCTAAATTTACTTGAGAAAAGAGGCAACATTCTTTGGTTGCATCCAGATGTCCTAGCCAGTTAAAATGAGGCAATTTTGTGAATGGAAAATTGGCTGGGTGGAAAATTCCCCTAATCTTCTTGTGATTACATAAACTAAATTTATCCATTGTATATATACCACATCTTCTTAATCCAGTCATCTGTTGATGAGCACTTCGGTGGCTTCCATGTTTTGGCTATTTTAAATAGTACTACTTTGAACATCAGGGTGCATGTATTGTTTCCAATTAGTGTTTTTGTTTTTTCTGAATATGTACCCAGGAGTTCCCAGGAGTACCCAGGGGTTCTGGATAAGTACACCAGGACTTCCCTGGTAGCTCAGACAGTAAAGAATCTGCCTGCAATGTGAGAGATCCCAGTTCGATCCCTGGGTTGGGAAGATTCCCCTGGAGACGGGCATGGCAACCCACTCCAGTATTCTTGCCTGGAGAATCCCAATGGACAGAGGAGCCTGGAGGGCTACAGTCCGTGGGGTCACAAAGAGTTGGCACAACTGAGTGACTAAGTATAGCACAGAACCCAGGAGTAGAACTGCTGGATTGTATGGTAATTTTATTTTTAATTTTTTTAGGAACCTCCATATTGTTTTCCATAGTTACTGCACAAATTTCCCTTCCTACCAACAGTGTACAAGGGTTCTCTTTTCTCCACATTGGCCAATACTTGTTATTTGCAGATTTTTAATGATGGCCATTTTGACAGGTGTGAATTGAAATCTCATTATAGTTTTGATGTGCATTCTCTAATGATTAGTGATATTGAGCATCTTTTCATATGCCTGTTAGCCATATGTATGTCCTCTTTGGGAAAATGTTTATTCAAGTCTTCTGTCCATTTATGATTGGATTGTTTGGGTAGTTATTTTTTTATATTAAGCTATATGAGTTGTTGTATATATTGTATATTAACCCCTTGTCAGTTGCATTATTTGCAAATATTCTCCCCCATCCCATAGGTTGTCTTTTCATTTTGTCAAAGGTTTCCTTTGCTGTGCAAAAGCTTTTAAGTTTAATGTGATTCTGTTTGTTTATTTTTGCTCTTCTTTATTTTGCCTTAGGAGAGTGACCAAAAAAATATTGCTATGATTTATGTCAAAGAGTGCTTTACCTGTGAAGAACTTTTGTAGTATATTCACACTATCAACACACACACGCTCAAGTCCAATGGTGGAATGAAAAAAATACATGAGCAGACAGATAGGTAACAATAGCTTCAAATCAACAATTAGTCAGGGAAATGCATGTTAAATTAACCATGAGATACCATGTTTCACCCATGAGCCCAAGAGAAAAAGATAATGAGTAGAACTACAGAACATATTACTGGTGGAAATGTGGGAAAAGATCTATTCCCATGCTTGCTGAAAGTTTGAAGTATTTCAGTCTATTTAGGGGAAGCAATCTGATTATCTATTAAAATTAAAACTACCTGTGCATTTTAACACAGCAATCTATCCCAACAACCTAAAAGCTAGTCTATAAGAGCATTTTTATAGAAATGATGACTGCAAAATTTATCAGAAGAGTTTAAGCATGGAAAAAAAGTGAATGTTCACCAGTAGATGAATGGCTGAGCAATATATCACATAACAGATATTGTGTAGTCATTGTAAATAGCAAAGAGTTATATCTTTGGATGACTTGGAAACTTCCAAGAGGTATTAATGAGGAAGCAAGAAGCAAAAATTAAAGTACAAAAAAATCATACTTTCAGAGGGATAGAAATCCCAGAAATTTGAAATCCTGTACATGTTTACAGGCCAAGGTAGTATTATATGAGGAAAACTATAGATTGATTCACTGGAGTGAATCATACTGTTATTTATTTTTCCTTCTTTAAATTCTATCTTAATTCTTTTTTTCTTCATTTTTGTTTGTTGAGATATAATTGCTTTAAAATGTTGTAACAGATTCAGCTGTACAACAAAGTGAATCAGTTATGTGTAAACAAATATTCCCCCCTCTTGGGTCTTCCTTCCAGCTTCCCACCCTATCCCACAGAGCACTGAGCTGAGCTCTCTGTGCTGTGTGGATAGCAGCTTCTCACTCAGCAATTTATTTTACAAACAGTGATGTATGTGTCATCCCCAGGCTTCCTTGGTAGCTCAGCTGGTAAAGAATCCGCCTGCAATGTGGGAGACCTGGGTTTGATCCTGGGTTGGGAAGATCCCCTGGAGAAGGGAAGGCTACCCACTCCAGTATTCTGGCCTGGAAAATTCCATGGGCTCATGGAAGTCCATGGGGGTCTCAAAGAGTCGGACATGACTGAGCGACCTTCACTCATGTCATCCCCAATCTCCCAACTCATCCCACCCCCTCCTTCCCTCCCTGAGTCCACAAGTCTGTTCTCTGTGTCCGCATCTCTCTTCCTGCCCTGCAGTTATGTTCATCTGCACCATTTTTCTAGAGTCCACATATATGTCCACATGTATTTACACTCCACGTATGTAAATATACAGTATTTGTTTTCCTCTTTCTGACTTATTTCACTCTGTATGACATACCGTCGGTCCATCCATGTCTCCACAAATGACTCAGTTTCATTCCTTTTTAGGGCTTATGAGTCATCCTAGAGGCCAGTGGAAAAGCTGATACAGGGCGCAGGCAGAATAGAGATAGGGAACTCTAAATATGAAAAGATAAAAAAAGAAAAGGGAATATTGGCTTTAAAAAAAAATTATGAAATGATCATATTTATATATAAGTGAAATATGAGCATGGGTAACTGTTTTGAAAGTGTATAAAACCTTTAAATGGAAATATTAATAACAAAATATACTCCTGAAAATTGGACAAATCCATTAAGAATGTAGACCATAGTCAAGGAGAAATTTATTGTATTTTGCTTGATATCAAGGTTATTGAGTTGATCAAGGCTCAAAATATACTTGGTCATAATTTACCATGGTGCCAGCTAATGCTCTGTTACATCACGGATTAGATCAAACTATCCAAAAAAATTTTTGATAAAAGTTTTGAAGAAAGGTACTATGAAAAAGAATATATGCAAAATTTCAAAAGTAGGTCAGACTTCTCTTATTAAAATCTTTAATTAATGAGCTTGTACAGCAGAAATGGAATAGTACATACAGTACTAATTTAATAGGTAAATGATTCATAGATTGTTCATAATGATAAACCTGAAATGGTCATTAAGAATTTCAATAAGCTTTATTACACCACTCCTGGATTTAATACCATATTTCCCAGCAATCAAAAAGACAGATGTGGTTTTTTTTTTTAAGTGTATTTAGACTTTTTATGTCTGAGCTCACTGATATTTTTAATGACAATACTAATTTGTCAAATAAGATATGGTAGGAATAAAACTATGGACAAAACTTGAGCTATAGGATGGATTTATCCTTGGAATTGTACGTCCCAGATTAGGGAAAACAACTTTAAATTAAAATGTACTGAGAACATTAGCAGACCCTTTAAAAAGTGTTATAGCATGTTCTGAGAATAGAAATCCAAGAATAGAAAGGCAAAAGTATTGAGGGATAAAACCCAACTAGGAATCAAGGGGCTTAGGTTTAAAAGAATCCAGAGTGTTCTCAGAAATGTCTCACCTCTTACATTTAAAAATAATAATAGTAAGGTTAAGTGTCCAAAATTTACATTTAACTCTCCTGTGTTGAATGGTCCCTCTTTTTCACTCTCCCTCCCTCCAGGACTGTATTTATTTAGCAGTGGAGGATATGCAGTACGACAGAAGGTCCAAAAAACATCTCCACTGCTCTGTCGTGGGACAACTATCCACTTCTACCTGATTTGAAATTCTCAAAATTGAAGTCATTGGTGCTGCCTTAGAGGTTAGGTATCATATCTGTTAGATAAATCAAAATCATTTCCTCATGTCTAATGGTTTCCTAAATTTGCTCATGTCAAATGCATGAAATACAAAGAGATGATTCTTTTAAAAGGATATTCTAGGGACTGCATTGGAGAAGGAAATGGCAACCCACTCCAGTGTTCTTGCCTGGAGAATCCCAGGGACGGGGGAGCCTGGTGGGCTGCCATCTGTGGGGTCGCACAGAGTCGGACACAACTGAAGCAACTTAGCAGGTAGGGACTTCCTCAGTGGTCCAGTGGTTAAGACTACATTCTTCCAATTCACAGGGTGTGGGTTTGATCCCTGGTCAGGAAAATAAGATCCCATATGCTATTAGGTATGGCAAAAAAAAATAGCAAATAAATAAAGAACATTCTGATTTGTATGTTAAGAAAAAGAGAAGAGAATACCACCCCTTCTAAACCAGCCAGTCCTACCTAAAGTCAGATTTCTAATCACATTTCAGATTGTCTAAATCACGTGGTCCTCCAAGGTCACTAAACCCACCATGGAAATGAACAGGTAATGGTATCTTCTTTACTTCTCTCTGGAGTCAGTGGAGAATGGATGAGAAGGAGTGTTCAAGTGTACCTTCTTCAAGTGAGTCTCTAATAAGTCATCTCCACTACTTTCCAGCTTCCTTTTGCTGGGTTCATCTTTGGGTACTAGCAACTCTCCTGCAGTGTAACAGCCCTGGATAGTCTTAAAACTGAGCAAGCAGAACTCACAGCTCCTAATCAGAAATCAATTTCCTTTTTCCCAACGCCTTTCAGTGGGATTGTGCTGTGCTGTTTCTCAGTTGTGGCCACATACTGCAGCCCACCAGGCTCCTCTGTCCATGGGGATTCTCCAAGCAAGCATACTGGAGTGGGTTGCCATGCCCTCCTCCAAAGGATCTTCCCAACCCAGGGATCAAACCCAGATCTCCCACACTGCAGGCAGATTCTTCGCCGTCTGAGCCACCAGGGAAGCTCAAGAATACTGGAGTGGGTAGCCTATCCCTTCTTCAGGGGAACTTCCCGACCCAGGAATTGAACCAGGCTCTCCTGCATTGCAGGCAGATTCTTTACCAGCTGAGCTATCAGGACTAGGTATTAATATTTCCCTGATCTTGGAAAACTTTAGGGCAAGTTCCATGACTTTGGTGATCACTTTTAGGTAACGAAAAGTTTCCAGTTACTTTGAGGTAATAACATCATCTCAGTTTGGTAACTGATCTATCCAACCCAGTGAAACAGCCAAAAAATGGCAAACCTTCAAGGTTAAGTTTCATCTTCTTAGGTATGGACCTGCTCGGAAAGGGAAAGGGGAAATGATCAGTTTCCTCCCCTCTTCAGACAAACTGATAATCGTGTTTCAGAGCTTTGGAGGCATATGGTTTGAAGGAATACAGAGACAGGAAGGCTCTTTGTTGGTTACCATTTATTTTCTCATTGAACATCTCCTGTGGACCTTTCTGGAGGCAGATCACAGGTAATCTCTCACCAGCATCCTTTTCTAAGAATGAACGCAGTTTTTCTGCGTGGTCACTTACAGCTTTTCCCTCACCTCTAGAATCTGGCCTATATCTCCACTCATCCTTTTCTCAGTTGTCATGTCCCTCAGGCAGAGCAGAATAAACTATATTTATCCTTACATAAGATAAATGCAAGTCCACACACATAGCACTTCTACCTTTTGGGATGACAATTCAAGACCAACGTAGGGCAAAATAACTCTCCTAATGTATCCTCCTCTAATCTCTAATCTTCTAACCCATTTATAATCTTATTTGGAAGAGCAGTTTAAGCCTCATGGAATGAGATTTTGCCTATCTCTTTTGCAAGTCCTGTATGGGGACCTCACATTTCTTATTGAAATGTAGCATGTATCATCATGGAAACTTAGCCAGAACTGATGCTAAAATAATTGCATTTAAATAACTTATTATCTTGCGTAATTAAACAAATTTCTCAGTTAAATTTTCGTTCCTGCTGATTATGCTGTAATGTTACTTTGGTATGTTTGGAAAGGGTTTCACCTTCTGATTAGATTGTTCTGTATTTTAAATTCTAACTCTTTTGTTCATAAAGTTGCAAATGACCATCAGAGCAACTAATTTAATCTCTGTTAGATCAGTGATTGTAATTGTTTTTCATAGGTACCATTCTTCTTAGTAGCTAGCAATTAACAGGGCTTTTGATATTATGACAAATTATCTGGTATCTCATTTATCTAGAAATAATATAGAAAGTAGAGTAGATTATAAAATATAGCAAGGCATTTTTAGTCTAAGGTTTTCAAATTATTTTTGTTTTCAAGAGGGAAAGGGAAAGGAATGCAGCTCAGAAAACTCTTAAGTGTCTGAGTAGTAGAATTATGGACCCACTATGGTTGGATATTATGTTTGAGCTCCTGGACACTTGGGGGTGTGAGGATGTTAGCAGGCCAAAGAAAGCATGCTCCCAAGGATGGACTGCCTTCAGGGATGGTACTTATCTCCAGAAGCCCATCACTTTTTGTAACACTTTATCCTCATTTCATGCCCATGACCACTACCAAGTGACTGGGAATATGGAAAACTTAACATCCTTTGCCTCTTAAATTCTTTGAAATATAGGCTGCCTCGAAATGTTCAGTGTTTCTCTCTAATTACAAGTCCTTTGGAAAATGAGCAAACAGGGAATTAAACAGAGGCTTTTTTAAGACATGAAACTGGAGCCTATTATACAGAGTGAAGTAAGTCAGAAAGAAAAACACCAATACAGTATATTAACGCATATATATGGAATTTAGAAAGATGGTAACGATGACCCTATATGTGAGACAGCAAAAGAGACACAGATGTGTAGAACAGTCTTTTGGACTTTGTGGGAGAAGATGAGGGTGGGATGATTTGAGAGAATAGCATTGAAACATGTATATTATCATATGTGAAACAGATCGCCAGTCCAGGTTGGATGCATGAGACAGGGCGCTCAGGGCTGGTGCACTGGGATGACCCTGAGGGATGGGGTGGGGAGGGAAGTGGGTGGGGGGTTCAGGATGGGGAACACATGTACACCCATGGCTGATTCATGTCAATGTATGGCAAAACCACTACAATATTGTAAAGTAATTAGCCTCCAACTAAAATAAATAAATTTTAAAAAATAAAGACATTTTTAAGATAAAAGTCATTTATCTTAAACTTTCTTCTAATGCTCTTTAAGATCGTTTTGATTACTTTTAGACTTTAGCCCACAGGAAAATGTTTTGTTTTCCAGGGTGGTTAGCTGTGAATTAGTGGTTCTAAATTTTGCTGCACTTTATTATCACCTGGGGAACTATAAAAAATCCCAAATCTCAGAGTACATTCCAAACCAATTAAAGCAAGCTCCTGGGAGTGAGACCCCCACATCAGTATTTTTTTTAAGCTCCTCAGGTGGGTCCAATACAGAGCCAAGTTTGAGAACCACTACTGCAGTGAATGACTATGGGCCTTGTGCAAACACAGCGGGGGTGTAGGGAAGTTCTTCCTTAGCCCTCACAGATAGCACTCAACACGACAAGCGGATGCTGTTTTCAACAATCCAAAAAAGGAAAACCAAAATATATAAAATAAAGGGTATATGACTTACATTAAAATGTCTTTTTTTTAAGAAAGTATTCATCAAAGACTCCTTTAAAGAGTAAACTCTCTCCATAAATGCAAATATTCACTAGATGTACAAAAGTAACTTGTAATAATCTAGGAAAACATGTGTGTTCTACTGTAACCTCAACCAAATATGTCTCAAATCTGAACTTATCTTCCCAAAATGGAGTTGCTCTCCTGACATCAGTAATTCTGTCAATAATGAAATATTCACTGTTCCCTGGTCTTGACCTCTGAAAAACATTTGTCTTTATTTTGTTTTATTTATCATTCTATGTAATAAGAGCCTGTGTGCATCTCTTCAAAGTGATTCTTGCTTTCTATTTTTTTTTTTTTTTTGCTTTCTATTTTTATATTACCTTCCTTATAAGGCCCACTTTTATTCCATAATTATTACTAAAGTCTCCTAAAGTATCTTCCTACTTTTTTCATTAAAAATTCTACCATGTCCTGCACTTCTCAAAAATCCTCAGTGGTTTCCAATTGCATTTAGAATAAAGTTTATGCTCTTTAGCCTGGCCTACAAATCCTCCACAATTTGACTTTACATTCATATCTTTCACTTCTCCCTTCCAGAAAATGCTAGATATATTCCATCATTCTATGACTTTTTGTAATTTCTTTCTCTGAAGAATATCCTCCTTACTGTTTTCTTCCCATTCTTATTTTACTCTCATTTAAGTCTCAAATCAAATCCACTGTCCTCCAAAAAGTCTTCCAGGCCAGGCCACCTGGACCTGTGGAAATCTCTTTCTCTCTCTCTCTCTCATTAACTACTTACTGTTACATGAGCTTTTCAGGGCTGTCCTTCCGTTATCGAGTTTTCCATGTGTGTTAAGTCCCATCTCCTCATCCATGGTGTAAGCTTTTTGAGGGTAGACACCTTCAGTGTTTTCTCCATACAACTTAACACTGTGCTATCCACAAAACAGATGTTCAGTAAGTATTTTATTGAATACAACATTTCATAAGGAAGAAATACCACTAATCTCTATCATGTTTCCTGAGGAGAGAATTTCTGTTGTTTAATCTTGTCAGGTAGGGATCTAAGTAAATTCTTTTCATGATAGACTTGAGATGAGAAAAGAGAGATAATGTCTCTCCAGCTTTTCCACCTTTAAATGTTTCAGTGCCTAACACTGAAATAAATTATAGGACTAGAGATTAGAAGTAAAGAAAATGATAAATTCCTAATAATTTATTTTTTATTAAATTAATGGAAAAGAATATCATGTCCCTAGGTAGAAGAATTAAACATTTCCAAACTTTATTCCAAAATAAAGACTAGATTTAATGAAATTCTATCTATGCAAATGAGAACTTGTAAAAATTATTCCAAAATTCACTTGAAAGATGAATATAAGGATAGTAGAGAAAACAAAGATAGTAAATTTCATTTTTAAAAACTAAAAATGATTAAGTAGTAATACTATTAAATATTTTTAAAAAGTAAGGTTGCAGTAATTACAACTATAGTTTTGACCCAAAAACAGACATATAGACCAATGCAACAGAACAGATAGTCCAATTGTACAAGAACTTAACAAATGATGAAGGAAATATCACAAATCAATAAGGTTGAGGCTTATCCAATGAATGATGTAAAGATAATTGACCAAGAATTTTAAAAACAATTTATTTAATCTTTCATTTTGTTCACAAAAATCAACTTCAAAAATACTTAAATTTAAATATAACAAACCTCTGAGGGAAAAAAGAACTTTCTGAGCAAAACAAACGTCCAAAAATCAAAATACAGATATATTTTTGCTATAATCAAATAAAAACCTGATTATAAAATAATTGTAAGATAAGAATACATGCAATTAACATAACTAACGAGAGTTAGGGTTTTATGCAAATTACAAAAACCAAACCCACAGAAGATTCCCTACAGATAAAAAGCAATTCATAGAAGAGTAAATTTTAAGAACATGTAAAAATGTTCAATCTCATCAGTTAAAGAGGTTTTGATCAAATTATAGTAGCCAATGTTTACAAGGATAAGGTGCAATAGGTGTGCTCATATTTTGCCATGGGGAACTTAAGTTTGCAAACTCATTTAGAAGCAATTTGATATTAAGTCTTAATATTTTATCCAGGATTTGCATTTTGGGGAGCATATTCTAAAAACAATTCTACATGTTAGGAGGGGAAATTGCATACAAGAAATTCTTCCCAGCTTTATCTGGGAAGAAAAAATAGAAAAATAGAAAAAATAGAAAAATAGAGGAAAGAAAAAAAAGAAACAATTAAAATTTCCATAGAACAATATTAATAATCATATTTTTATCATCCAATGTTACATAGTAAAAATAGTATTTAAAAAGACTATGCCTTTTGATGGAATAATATTAAGCCATCAGTATGAAGTACTGATTCATAAAGCAATATGGATGAACCTTAAAAATGCTATCCTATGCAAAAGAAGCCAGACACAAAATGATTCCACTTACATAAAATATCCAGATTAGGCAAATTCATTGAGACAGAAAATAGATCAGTGGTTTCCAGGGACTGAAAAAAGAAATAGGGAATTACTGTTAATAAGTAGATGAGATTTATATGAAGGGATGAAACTTCTGGAATTAGATAGTGATAATGATAATGTACTGCCTTGTGAATATGAAATCATTGAGTTGAACCCTTTAAAAGGGAAATTTTATAGTATGTGAATTATAGCTCAGTAAGTTATTTTTAAAGACTATACCAGTATGAAAAGTGTTCATGACATAATGGTGAGAAACACATAACAAACAAACAAATAAAAAATTATATAAGCAAAATACAATTCCTGAAGTGTATAATAAAAATTTTTAAACAACTGAATATAGGAGTAAACAGCCATAGGGAAGAAGAGAATGGACTGGTAAAGTAAACAGAATGAGGTGAAATAACTTTGTTATTTGTAATGCAAAGCTATGTTTTGGTAGGCATTCTTGGAGACATCTTGTAAGAGGTCTGACAGCATCTTCTTAAACAAATGATAATCTGTGCTTAGCCATTACTTCCCTGGTCATCATATACAAGTACTCGGATGACAAGGTGACTGAAAACATTTTAATTAATAGTGTAGCTGTTTTAATTTAGGTACCTATTCTATATTTGAACTGTAAGAGTGTGATTGGCTTTCATTGCATATTTTTTAAAAAATTGTTACTGTGCTTGAGTAGCCAAGATCTCAGATGTCTGGATAGTCAGAATATGTGTCAGAAATTATATTTACTGACAAGTCCCTCAAAAAGAGAATACTTCCCCGGTAGCCACCACACAAGTGAGCCTGAGATAGTGGAGTTCACATCACATCATAACTCAACTAACACTCATTGCTTCTCAATCATTCAAAGAAGTCACACTCCCAAGCCAATTAGGAAATCTCACTTTCCTTTAGAGACTCACAGTTTCCCAAGAGACTCAACCCTCTTCTTCCACATCAGCATTAGCTGAATTCTCCCTCTAGTTCAGTTCACTTTAGCAGCTCAGTTGTGTCAGACTCATTGCGACCCCATGGACTGCAGCTTGCCAGGCTTCCCCGTCCATCACCAACCCCTGGAGCTTGCTCAAACTCATGTCTCTCCAGTCGGTGATGCCATCCAACCATCTCATCCTCTGTTGTCCCCTTCTCCTCCTGCCTTCAATCTTTCCCAGCATCAGGGTCTTTTCAAATGAGTAGGTTCTTCATATCAGGTGGCCAAAGTATTGGAGTTTCAGCTTCAGCATCAGTCCTTCCAATGAATATTCATGACTGATTCCCTCTAGGATTGACTGGTTGGATCTCCTTGCAATCCAAGGGACTCTCAAGAGTCTTCTCCAACACCACAGTTCAAAAGCATCAATTCTTCAGCACTCAGCTTTCTTTATGGTCCAACTCTCACATCCATACATGACTACTGGATAAACTATACCTTTGACTAGATGGACCTTTGTTGGCAAAGTAATGTGTCTGCTTTTTAATGTGCTGTCTAGGTTTTTCATAGCTTTTCTTCCAAGGAGCAAGCGTCTTTTAATTTCACAGTTGCAATCACCATCTCCAGTGATTTTGGGGCCCAAGAAAATAAAGTCTGTCAGTGTTTCCATTGTTTTCCCATCAATTTGCCATGAAGTAATGGGACTGGATACCTTGATCTTTGTTTTTTGAATGTTGAGTTTTAAGCCAGGTTTTTCACTCTCCTCTTTCACTTTCATCAACAGGCTCTTTAGTTCCTCTTCACTTTCTGCCATAAGGGTGGCGTCATCTGCATATCTGAGGTTATTTCTCCCAGCAATCTTGATTCTTGCTTGTGCTTCATCCAGCCTGGCATTTTGCATGATATACTCTGCATATAAGTTAAATAAACAAGGTGACAATATACAGCCTTGATGTACTCCTTTCCCAATTTTGAGCGAGTTCATTATTCTATGTTCAGTTCTAACTGTTGCTTCTTGACCTGCATACAGATTTCCGAGGCAGGTCAGGTGGTCTGGTATTCCCATCTTTCAGAATTTTCCACAGTTTGTTGTGATCCACACAGTCAAAGGCTTTAGCATAGTCAGTGAAGAAGAAGTAGATATTTTCTGGAATTCTCTTGCTTTTTCTATGATGCAACAGATTTGGCGATTTGATCTCTGGTTCCTCTGCCTTTTCTAAATCCAGCTTGAACATCTGGAAGTTCTCAGTTCATGTACTGTTGAAACCTAGATTGGAGAATTTTGAGCATTACTTTGCTAGCATGTGAAATCTCACTTTCTTTTAGAGACTCACAGTTTCCAAAGAGATCCAGCCCATTCTTCCACGTTAGCATTAGCTAAATTCTCCCTCTGTGGAAAGAAACAAAGCCCTCTTCTCCCCTTTGTAATCAATGCCCCGTCTTCCTTCTCCACTGGTTCTCAGAAAGAGTAGCTGAAACCATAGAGCCTACTTGTTTTATCCATGCCTTGTGAGTGGTGCTCCTGTGTAAAGACATACCCGTTAAAGCAGAGAGAAAGAACCCTCTGTTGATTTCTGCCTCTATTACTAGAAAACTAGTTTCTTATCAGAGTAACATACCTAAACTTGCCTAATTCCTAGAGGTATTGATAAAATCTAAAATTAAAAGCCAAATATTTGAGGCTTATGCTTTTATTTTAGTCAAAAAGCATCTGCATTTTAAAAGTCATTTCCCTTAAGAGAGTTCTTAGAACCGTTCCAGATGTGTTATCATTTGTAGCTGCCAGTAAAATATGTGAGTGGATATTTCTAGGAATCACAGAGTAAAAATTTTCTTACAGTGATGTGAAGAATTTGACAAGTAGTGTACAGCATGTGACACATTACTTTTATTTTCAGAGTTTGTTGAGAAATTGTTAAACACCCAATTAGGCATTGCTTATCCCCCAACACTTACTTCCTGGCAATAAGTTTATAGATTTAACTCACTTGAGTGGTTTTAAGGATCAAAATATATTCTAAGGAATGAGAGTTTCACTTCTAAATACAAAGTAGAAATTTCTCTAAGAATATTTTTTTTTCATGTACTATTTCTCATGTGTGTTTCACCCACTACTTGATAGTAAGTAAATTGTTCATTGTTTAAACCATTAGGATAATATTTTTCATCAGAGGCCTACTCTACCTGGATTGGAAATCCCAAGTCCCTTTATGTCTGCTATGTGCCTGAGTAAATGCACTTAACCTCAAGTTCCCAAGTTTCCTGATCCATAAAATGGGAAGTTTTTTTTTTCCTTTGGGGAATACACACACATACAGGGTATGCATGCATACATGTATAATTTCTTTGGAGGGAATAGTTTTTTTTCCTTTGGAGGTTTATTCACTTCTCTAAACCACTTAATACAATTATGACAAATAAAAATTAGACACTAGTCTAGAATGTTAGTTATAGGTTGGGATGAAGGAGAGCCTAGAGGAAAAAAAAGTATACACACACACACACACACACACATACATATATATATATGTGGGCTTCCCAGGTGGCTCAGTGGTAAAGAATCTGCCTGCCAATGCAGTAGACACAGGAGGCACAGATTCAATCTCTGGGTCGGGAAGATCCCCTGGAGGAAGAAATTGCAACCCACTTCAGGATTCTTGTTGGGAAAATTCCATGAACAGGGGTGCCTGGCAGGCTATGGTCCATGGGGTCCTTATGGCCCATAAGAGTCGGACTTAACTGAGCAACTGCACACACACACACACACACACACACACACACACACACAAATATGCAATACTAAACAAGAACCATCTGTTAAGGCAGAAGGCCCAGAGTACAGAGCAAATGGGTGGGGAGGTCTCATAGATGAGGAGGATAGAAATTCCACCCAGGGTGGAGAGCCATAAAAATGGGACCCAGAGTACATCGCTCTACTTGCCAGACACGTATAAGTGAGAATCTTTAAAAACTTGAGCAAATCGTTCTCAAAGTCGAGCAGGTTCACGAACACACAATCTCAAGCCCTAGGGCTTGTCTGTTTCCTCTTTCGCATCACAAAATCATCTAAGAGCCAGTAAGGAGTTCCATAAGCTTCCTCTCCCTTTTCTCTCTCTCCCCTTTAAGTCTCCTCTAGGTGTATGGAAAATACAATAAACCACCTTTTATGGAAGCCCTTTGCCCTGAGCACTCCTGTTCATCGTACTGTCTTTCAAGGTGAAAACAAAAGGAACCTTAGCTAAAGTTGTTTTAAAATTAAAAATCAATTTAGTTGTCATGAGTATTGAAAGCAATGGTTTATTTGAAGTGCTTGACAGGGTGTGGTTAAACAGGCAAGGATGCCAGTTGTATTATTTTTTAACCATGTTCAGGACATTAACTGGCATCCTCATCCCCTGGAGAAATTAAGTCTCTATCAAGCAGAAGTCACTGCTCTCTTTCATTAGAAATATAAGACAAATGTTTTGCTTTTCCCATTTTAAATATCCCTAGGAATATTAACTCTTACATAGCTGGGTTACGGAAGTCTACAGTCTCAGATGCAAGGATTCTTTCTAGTAAAGCTTTAAATTATCAATTATCTGTATTGAAAGGTTTGTTAATTTATAATTACATATTGTGCTGGACGTGTGCACACCCACTCAGTCATGTCCAACTCTTTCACGGCCCCACGGACTGTAACCCGCCAGGGTCCTCTGTCCATGGAATTTTCCAGGCAAGAATACTGGTGTGGGGTGCCGTTTTCTCTCCCAGGGGATCTTCCCAAACCAGGGATCGAACCCAGGTCTGTCTCATCTCCTGCATTAGCAGGCAGATTCTTTACCACTAGCGTCACCTGGGAAGCCCCAATTATATATTATAAGCATATAATTCTTTTGCCTAGACACCTTGGATGGAATCTGTCATTCTATTATGAATTACAAATGTGTAAATCTGTGTACCAGCTTTATGGTTTCTTTAAGACAACTTAAAAATACAAAGGGAAGTTCTTTTTCTTTCCGTAGAAACAAAAATATAAAACACTTAAGTTACTCCTATAACATTTATGATTTAAATCTACAATAGAATTATTTTTTCATTTCTTCCATGTAAATAAATCACTGTATGGGTTTCCCAGGTGGTGCTAGTGATAAAGAACCCACCTGCCAGTGCTGGAGACATAAGAGATGCAAGTTCATTCTCTAGGTCAGGAAGATCTCCTAGAGGAGGGCATGGCAACCCACTCCAGTATTCTTGCCTAGAGAAGCCTATGAACAGAGGATCCTGGCAGAGGTCCTTGTGACGCTATGGAGTCGGACACAACTGAAGCGACTTAGCATGCATGCACACTATTGAGTGCTATTTTTTTCTCTTAGTCATTTCCTTTTTTAAAATATGTATCTATTTATATGGCTGTGTTGGGTCTTGGATGTGACACACAAGATTTTTTTGTGTCCTGTGGGATCTTCAGATGTGGCGCCTGGACTTAATTGCCCCACAGCTTGTGGGATCTTAGTTCCCCAACCAGGGATCGAACCCACTTCCCCTGCATTGCAAGGCAGATTCTTAACCACTGGACCACCAGGGAAGTTTCTCTCTTAGTTATTTTCTATTCAGCTATGAAATGTATTTTATAAGTGGAACAAGATGGTGTAATGTGTTATAAACACACCATATTTTTTCAGTTCATAATTAGATTATAATACAAAACTCCCTGATATTAAAACACAGAATAATTTAGTGAGAAAAGTCTGAGATTTCTAGCCTGGATTTCAATCTGAAGTGAATTGTTCAGTTTCTGAGGGGCCTAAAGCAATTTTCTTAATCTTGTTTTGCCTCTGATTTCTGATTTATAAAATGAAACTAAAAGCACCTACAGTTTAGGGATTACATAAGTAACAACTATAAAAGACCTAATTCAGTGTCTGTAATACAGTATTTGTTTAGCAAATTGTACTTATTTTGACTATCGATAGAGAAAGATATTATGAGGAGTGACAGAATTAAAATGTAAAGTGATCTCCATTATCTGAAATAACAATACAGGTTCAATCAAATTAAATGTAATGGTGCTTTTAGTATTCTCCAAATGCATTTGTGTGGTTTAAGATCTGGGGAAATGAAAGCTAAAGGTTTAGGACCTCATATCCCTGAATATTTCAAATTAAACTCTATTAAATCTAGGTCATCCACCATCCACATCCTATTTTCCTGGATCCATGCAGAATTGAAAACAATTAGCAAGACTTTTTAAAATAATTCAATAATCAATTGTGATGGACTGTTGATATATTTTTGAGGGCTGAAGGATGACTTTGCAGTACTTATTTCTCCTTTCTAACATTGCCTAAATTTCTTTTTAAGGAATTCACACTTCCCCCATTGTATATGGCCTTGGGGGACTGTAACTAGGCACCCTAACTTCCCCTGGACAAGAGACAGGCTCACGTACCAAGATGGACCATTCAGAGACTTTCTCCCTGAAATATGATCCCTGAGTGGGGTGACATAGAAACTGAAAATGGTTCACATTTGATTTTTCCCCAAGTTGCAGAATCCCAACTACATTTTCCTGTAATAAGCCAGTATTGTGCTTCCAGCTGCAGAGCAGCCTTGGGTGAACCTGTTTCCAGATCATCTTCTCAACTACCTATAAGTTATGTGAGCCTTTCAGAAGATTCCTTCTTGTTCAGATTAGCCAGAATCATCCATTTCTGTTTACAACCAAAAAGCCCTCGCTGATACATCAGTCCAATTTTAATGACGGTTTTCTCAGAGCAGGCACTAAGTTAGGACATTATATAGGCTACACAGAGTCATAAAGCATGCTGACTACTCCAAATGCACTGGGGAAACCAAACATAGATCCATAAAAAGAAACCACTATGTAAAGCAATGGATAATAAGGATCAAATAAGTAGAAAAATAATACCCCATAGTGGTTTCAGTCAGTCAGTCAGTCAGTTCAGTCGCTCAGTCACGTCCGACTCTTTGCAACCCCATGAATTGCAGCACGCCAGGCCTCCCTGTCCATTACCAGCTCCCGGAGTTCACTCAAACTCATGTCCATCGAGTCGGTGATGCCATCCAGCCATCTCATCCTCTGTCGTCCCCTTCTCCTTCTGCCCCCAATCCCTCCTAGCATCAGGGTCTTTTCCAATGAGTCAGCTCTTCGCATCAGGTGGCCAAAGTACTGGAGTTTCGGCTTCAGCATCAGTCCTTCCAATGAATATTCAGGACTGATCTCCTTTAGGATGGACTGGTTGGATCTCCTTGCAGTCCAAGGGACTCTCAAGAGTCTTCTCCAACACCATAGTTCAAAAGCATCAATTCTTTGGTGCTCAGCTTTCTTCACTGTCCAACTCTCACATCCATACATGACCACTGGAAAAACCATAGCCTTGACTAGACGGACCTTTGTTGGCAAAGTAATGTCTCTGCTTTTTAATATGCTATCTAGGTTGGTCATAACTTTCCTTCCAAGGAGTAAGCGTCTTTTAATTTCATGGCTGCAATCACCATCTGCAGTGATTTTGGAGCCCAAAAAATTAAAGTCTGACACTGTTTCCACTGTTCCCCATCTATTTCCCATGAAGTGATGGGACCAGATGCCATGATCTTAGTTTTCTGAATGTTGAGTTTTAAGCCAACTTTTTCACTCTCCTTTTCACTTTCATCAAGAGGCTTTTTAGTTCCTCTTCACTTTCTGCCATAAGGGTGGTGTCATCTGCATATCTGAGGTTATTGATATTTCTCCCGGCAATCTTGATTCCAGCTTGTGCTTCTTCCAGCCCAGCGTTTCTCATGATGTACTCTGCATATAAGTTAAATAAGCAGGGTGACAATATACAGCATTGATGTACTCCTTGTTTAGAGGAGGAATATACTTCTGAATACATATTTCTGAATATATTTTATTGTGGTAAAAATATGGAATTTGAAGCCAACAATGGGCTTCTAATTCCTACCTCTGCCAGTTTTTATCTGTGATAGGTGGATTTCTCAGATTCTGACCCTTCTCCTGCTGCAGCAAATAAGAAAGTAGATTTTAACACATTTTGTAGTTGCTAATGACTATTATGAGCTAAGCACAATCAGCAGTTTCATAAGGCGAGCCAGTCTATAGAAAAACTAACATTGATTGCATGCCTAATACACATTAAGCACTGTAGGAGATATAAAATTTGAGGTATGTATAATTATTACTCTTTTGCAAATGATAAAACTTAGACCTATTGACATCTGGTAATTTGCCAGAGGTCGTAAAACTGGTAATTGACCAGTTTTGGTAATTGACCAAATTCATGACCAAATCATGAGTTTGACCTACATCTAACTCCCAGTTCTTTGCCATTTCCAAAAGATGCTACTTCCCTGATAGTACTTTTAGAAAACACAGGATTCTAGGCAAAAGGAATATTGTGAACAAAGTTACGTATTTGGGCCTGTCTGCTTTCATTTCCTGTAAATGTTAACAGCATCCTCCTGATAACCTCATCAAACTCTTTACTCTCAGACACAGGCAGAGATGTGCCAGGTTTGTCAGTCACATGAAGTGCAGGCTTTGTGACAAGTTCACCATTTCATCTGGAATCTAGATCTCCAGTGATAGTACCAGTGAGGGCACAAAGTGGATGCGTCTTCTCAGAGAATGCTGTATTTTGCCCTGGCATATAGATGAAAAGTGGGTTCACAATGCCATGATAGTCACATGCTGCCAAGAATATGCTAATTTTGTTTTCCCCTTTCCTCCAATTGAAATACAGTACAAGTCTTCTATCTAGCATGTGTTGGAAGTACAAGGTTCCTTTTGGCAAATCTCAGGTCATTGACTAAAGGGAATTGTTACTATCCAGAGGTCTTTCAGGTCAGGCACCACAGCAAACACCAAGTAAAAGGAACTAACGGGGAGTTGAGGTGTCTGGATCCTGATAGCTGTATTTCCATGGGAAATCTTATGAAGTCAAGACCTGGGATGTTTTCAGAAAATTTGATGGAATGAAATCCACATCTCATCAAGGCTAGAACACCTCAAATGGCCAACGATATAGTGATTGAGATAATACTAATCCCATTAACTCTCTTATCCTGCTTATTACTCACAGGTTCCTAAAATCAATTGTTAAATGGCACAAACTTTTCAATTATTTGTGTCATAACGATCATATACAATTGAATACATTAATCAGTCATTGATTAAGTTTTATGAATAGGGTTGAGAAATTTAATGGGCCAAATAAGTCAGGATTGTATTACGATATAACTATACATAAATGTTCAGTTGTGTCCGACTCTTTGTGATTCTGTGGACTGTAGCCCACCAGGCTCCTCTGTCCATGGGATTCTCCAGGCAAGAATACTGGAGTGGGTTGCCATGCCCTCCTCCAGGTGATCTTCCCAACTTAGAGATCGAACTAGCGTCTGCCTGCATTCCCTGTATTGCAAGCAAATTCTTTACCCACTGAGCCATCTGGAAAGCCCACATAAATGTTATTCATTCATAAAAATACCCACCAGCTTGCAAAGTAACATAGCAGGCATGGTCTTAAGTTAGTAACCATCAGAGTTACACTGTGAGAAGAATTAGACCTCTGGAGAATGAGATCAGTTCAATTCAGTCGCTCAGTCGTGTCTGACTCTTTGTGACCCCAAGGACTGCAGCATATCAGGCTTCCCTGCCCATCACCAACTCCCAGAGCTTGCTCAAACTCACGTCCATTGAGTCAGTGTTGCCATCTGCGTATGACTCATTCTGTCCAAATGCTGTGTTGCTATTATCAAAAAGCAATAGATTAATGGTTAAGTGAAATATTTATCCATGTATTACTTCTTATGAAAGGATGATAAAGCCTAATATTTTTATTGAGTTTATTTTAATCATATGGTTATTAATATCTGTTTTTAGAATTTATCTTCATGGACATGAAAGATGATGGATTTAGACTTTTTTGACTTGGCCTAGAAAATATCACTTATAGCCAAAGTATTGCAAAACAAGTAAGTGATATAAATTCATGTCATGTGCTTGCTTGTTTCCTAATATAGACTTCTTTCTGAGTTAAAGCCATCGAGTTATACACTGCTTTATCATGCTCCTCAGAGCCACAATATACTCTTTAAAGCATAACTGATCTATATAAAAACAATCTATAGAAAATATTTTTCATTTACATTTAGTATCCTAGCCTTCGTTTGCCTGCATGTGGTTTTATTAGCTTAATAGACTTCATCTTTCCGTATACATTTTTGACCACTATATTTGTTACATATTACTACTTAACAAATTACCCCCAAAATTTTCAGCTTAAATCAATAAACATTTGGTAACCCACAGTTTCTATGACTCACTTTAGCTGGGCCCTGGGACTCACAGTCTTAGCCAGGATGTTGGCTGAACTGCTATCATCTAAAGACTCAACTGGGAAAGGATCTCCTTCTAAGCTCACTCATGTTATTGACCAGAGGCCTGCCTCAACTCCATGTCCATCAAAAGGGCATTTCCATAGGGCAGCTCATAACACTTAACTTCCATCAGAGCCAGCAAGTAAGGGAGCAAGACAGGGTGAGAAAGATGGAAGTCAGAGTCTTTTGCCATCTAATCTTGGAGGTGATGGCCCATCACTGTCTCTCTGTTCTGTTAGAAACAAGTCGCTAGGTCCAGTCCACACTCAAAGAACTTGATTCCCAGGAAGCAGGATTCTTAAGGGTCAGGTCAGAAACTGCCTCCTACATTCGCCAGCAGAAATGGGTAAGATCCACAAAGTGCATCTTTGCACTTTGAATATCCTTAATTACAATCAAAGTCACTTGTAAAATATTTAAATACAAAGAACAAAGGGGAACTTCCACCTAATCTGGATTCGCCAGTGTATCTACCTCTCTGATTGTTGTTCAGTCGCCCATTCATGTCCAACTCTGCTACCCCATGGACTACAGCATGCCAGGCTTCCCTGCCCCTCACCGTCTCCTGAAGTTTGCCCAAGTTCATGTCCATTGTAGTGGTGATGCCTCCAGAAGTCTCATTCTCTGATGCCCTCTTCTTCTTCTCTGATTATTTCTTATTAACTACTGCAACACCCTCTTAATGGACTTTGATCAAATTCATTGTATCACTAAGAAATATCAGGATTATAGCTTAAGCATCTTCTTAAACTAAAATGCTATTGAAAGGATTTTATAGATATAAAAGTAGCACTGTCTGTTTAAGTCTGACTCTCAGAGCCTTAGATTTTTCCATTATTGTTTGTACCTTTTTCTATTCTTCTATCTAGTCAATTTTAATTTTTCAATTTTAATGACAGTGAAAGTGGTTTAATGGAATCGTATAGGAGAAGCAAAGTATATTGAGTAGTAAAATGTTTATTCATATTTAATTAAGAGTACTTTCTTGCTGCATAGGGATGAACTGAAGACTATATGGCAAAAAGAGAATCAGAAACTATTATAGGACTCAGACTTTTTAATTCTCCCGAGTAATTCTGAAATTGACTACAGATGTCACATATATCTTCTGGAACACTTTCACAATGTCATCTATGAACCATACCACTCCAAAGGGAAAACAAATGTGTATATGATTTGAGAGACACATAATAATATTTATTATACACACATCCCTTCATACTTGGCCCATTTATTTATGTATGCAATTCATGAAGCTCTAAAGCTTCACTTCCCACTCTATTAAATGAAGAAACACTATCCCTTGAATATATAAAGTGGTATATTAGCCAGGGTACACTAAAGTATGACAAGCAAACCAAAATCTAATGGGCTAACACAAAAACAGTTTATTTATTCATCACCCTGGTAGACGTCTGTCATCTCACATTAGGAAAATGAGTCCTGACACTAGAATATTATCACTGTCAGTTGCTTTCTTGCACAGTGCTTTTGAAACAAAGAAACCAATAGCTAGGACTTCATCCAACTTTCAAAACAGGTTGACTGTTTTGTGCCAGTCTGCCAATAAATACCTGCTAGTATTGCAGTAAAGGATCTGGTTGTAACATATTACCCAGTAGAAGGGTTGGGGTGGCAAGCAGAACTATAAACCTCCTCTCCCTTCAAATATCAGATATTATCGATCTATACCAAAAAAAAAACACTGAGAATTGTAAATACCCAAAAAGCATGTGTCAGTTTTCCAGGCAATAACATACTCTTCATATTTATTTTCAGACAGAGCATCTTTTACAGCCATCTTAAAGCCATCATGAAAGTTCAGTGAAAAGGAATGTGCCCTCTACTTACCTGTCATCATTGAATTGTTCTGGATGAGAAGGGAATAACTGAGAGACTTCTGGAAAGGTATGTGCTCTGGTAATTATGTAATTAAGTATACCGGTTCCCTAATGATAACTTTTAATGTGCATTGGACATTCAGATAGTTGAGACATTTTAACAACAATATTTCACTTCATATGACACAGAAATTTTACATTTGTTTATATTCTTCTGGGAAAGATATTATTGGAAAAACAGTAAGTGCAGCACTGAAAGCTTTTTCTTTTAACTGTGAGTGAAATATTCATCTTTGTTGTCACGAAATCCAGGGAAGTGGCAGATCCAGGTATATTCCCTGGAAGCCTGCTTCAATTTCTCTTTCTAAAACTCAACATATTTCTTTCATAACAGAGATCAAAGTGGTAATGTTCCTTTCACTCATGGTTTACTCATGGATTCAGAGGAAAACCAAATTTATAAGCGAACTTTGCATTTCTGAAAGAGAGTAAATTAACATTCCATTACTTCAACTACATTCTAAAAGAATAAAAATCAGAAATTTAAGTCACGTAAAAACCAGATTAATAGTTGTCTTAAAAGAATCACTACAAAAAATCTAACTCTAAAAAAAAAAAAAAAAATCTAACTCTGTAGCTTTGCTTTCAGCAGATCTTATCTTAACATGTTATTTATTGGAACATTCTTTGTAATTCATAAAGTGATTTCTCTATACATTTATACTTCTGCTGATAAAGGACTAATAACAAAGTCTCTGTAAGCCCCCTGGAGTTGTGATAACCTCAAATCCTCTTAAAAATCTAGACACAGTCATAAGACACTTGTCACTTTCTAATCTAATAGATATTCATACTCATGAAAGCTTCTGACAAGCACTTTCACCGTTTGTACCTAAAACTTCATCAGATCCACATGATTTAAGCAGATAAAGCAGATGAATGAAATGACTTTATTTTCTCTAAAGGCAGTCTCAATAATCCAAAATTACATTTTTCGTCTTGCAATTTCATTACTTTTTCTTTCATATTCCCATAGAGAAGTTAATTTAAAAATTACATCTTCCAGTCCAGTTTTCCCTTGTGTTTCTGAAAAATGTGATGTACACCCCACAGGGCAGCAGAGAAGATGAAAATTCTTACTATGGCTTCCCCCCTTCCCTCACATGCATCTTCAGGAGGCTTGGGGTTGGGTTTAAATTTCAAAACTTTGAATTAAGTTTCATAGTAGTTTCCTATAAAATAGGTAGTTGGAATACTACTCAGCCATAAAAAAGCACAAAATAATGCCATTTGCAGCAACATAGATGCAACTAGAGATGATCATAGTAAGTGAAATAAGTCAGAAAGAGAGACAAAAACCATATGATATCACTTATATATTGAATCTAAAACATGCCACAAACGAACCTAGTTACAAAACAGAAACAGACTCACATGGTGAACAGACTTGTGTTTCCAAGAAGAAAGGGTGTGGGGACAGAAGGACTGGGACCTGGGATAATCAGATGTAAACTATTATATACAGAATGGATAAATAACAAGGACCTACTGTGTAGCACAGGGAATTAACTATATTTAATATCCTCTGATGAACTATAATGGAAAAGAATATTAAAAATGTCTATTCGTGTATAACTGAGTCAGTAAATCAACTATGTTTCAATTTTAAAAACAGGGGGTTGGCTTTCTCTTTCTGACTCATTTTACTTAGGATGAGGGACTTTAGGATTTGCAGATGCAAACAATTACATATAGAATGGATGGATAACTATATTCAATGTCCTGGGATAAACCATAATGGAAAAGAATATATATATGTATAACTGAGTCACTTTGCCATATAGTATAAATAACATAGCATTATAAATCAACTACACATCAATTAAAAATAAATTAATGAAAATGCACCCAAAAAGAGACTGATTAGGAATTGAGAACAAAATTAAGAAGGATTGCTTTTGTAAAAAGAGTACAGAATCCTTCGTCTGCCTCCATATACCAAGAAGAATTGAAAAGACAGACAAAGGGAAAGAACAGAGGGTCTTTACTTCAGGGTTGTGGCTCAAAAGATGAACCCCCCCACCACCAACTGCCCACAAACACACCCTCGGCATTTCTCCCAGGCTCTCCCAGAAGCACAGCATCACTGAGACGCCCTCTCAGAGTCCAGAATGGAGGGAGGGACTGGTGAAGCTGCTCCACCCAGGCAGTTCACCTACTGCTTTCCTCCCCTCAAGCTGTTGCGGTTGGGCTCTGTTCTAGCTTTGCCTCTGAGACGTTGTGTCTGCTTTCCCCTGGCCTGAATACACTTCCTTCACATTCCCACATATCTCACTTCCCTAACTCCTCAGAATCCTTGCTTTAATGCCACAATCTTGTTGAGACCTTTTCTGATCATCCTATTTAAAAATTTCAACCCCCCTATCTGTTTTCTCCCGCTTCCCCTTTCCTGCTTTGTAAGTTTCTCCATAGAAGGTATCCTTGTCTGCCCCAGATATCCTCCAGGCCATGCCCACATCCATTCTCCAAACCTCTCTGCCCTGCTGTGTTTTAGGGAGGCTGACCTGATGGACTCTGTCAGCAGGCTCACTTGTCTTCTGGCTCCGTTTTGGGTTTGACCAAAGGGAGGCGGTAGAAGGACGTTTGAGAGAGGATTAGAGATGTATTCTCCTAGCTCCGTTCCTGCCAAGTCCTGTGGTTCAGCTGCCTCCCTATATGAAGACCACACCTCCTGCCGGGTGGTCCCCTCCATTCAGCTTCCCCCTCTGGGTGCTGGTGCTTTCATCTCTTCATCCATCTTCTAGGCCTCGGGCTGTTTGGAGCTCCCTGCTGTTGCTAGCTCTGGAGCAGTGTGTCTCTTATTCTTTTAAACCTGCTTTATGAAGTTAATTAATAACATTTACTAAACTCTTTACTGAGTCAGTTGTCTATTAATCATATTGTTAATTATTTACCTTTGTTAAACTCTTCTCATAGTGCCCATTTTAACTGTGACATTATTTAATTTCCTAATTGCTGCATCATCTGACATCCTATTTTTTTACTTAATGATTTATTTATCATCTCTCCCACTAAAATGTCAGCTCCAGGAACTCAAGAATATTTGTCTGTTTGTATACTGCTGTATTCCTAGCTCCTACAGCAAGACATGACACATAGTAGGAGCTGAATAATTAATTATTGAATAAATTTTGAAATAATGAATGTATGTATGGCTCAGGAAGGGACATGGAAAGTCAAGTCCATAGATTCCTATCTTCTCTACATACTGGGTCCCTGCCTTCACAGAGGGTGTCTTTTCTTTCTTTTATTCCTTCTTCCTTTTCTTTCTTTTCTTGTGTGTGTTGTTGCCAAAAGCAAATGTTTTCACTAGGTGGGCATTATTTCATCTCCCAATTTATACTTAGCATTTTTATAAAACATTATCTGGAAGTATCTTAGAGAATTCACACATGTAAACCCAAGTATTTATAATCTGACACAGCTTCTACTTCTTAATGTTCATAAACAGTATTGCTGAGCCAGTGGTGAAGTCATTTTAAAACAAAAGAGCAGTCCAACAATGAGGAGAAAATTGCCACTAAAGCTAATATCTGGATAGACCAAAAACCCTAAAGTATAGATTCTAATATTCTGTTTTTTAAGCATTGACTACCATATAAGAGAGAAAATACAATACCCAAGCACTTACAACAAGCATACAATTAGTGTTCAGTCAGTATTTGTTGAATTCATAAATGAGTAAATTAAGGTCCCTCTGTACTAAGGAAATATTTTGAAATGACAAAAGATACTGTGGTAGATTGGATAAGTGTTTCCAACTCCTTGCTCCCTCCTTGTAATGGAGAATTACATCCCCACCTATAATCCTGTGAGGCATGTCCTATGAAAGGAGTGGTTCTGCCCATCTGCTTGATTTTGAGGATGACCGTGTGATATTGACATACTTTCATTGATGGGATGTAGATAGAAGTAGTAGTGTGCCAGTTCTGAGTTGAAGCTTTAACTGTGATTGCTTGATTCAACATGCTTTTCTTCTCCTGTTTTCTGCCATGAAAGACCAACATGTGCAGGTAAAGGAGGACCTTTCAGACAAATGACCAAACTGAGAAGATGCATAGAGTTAATCCTCAGTCTACTGGCAGCCAGGAGCCACAGAGCCACAGCTGACCAAAAGCAAACATGTAATATGAATACTAAGTACCTATAGGTTGTTTGTTATGCAGCATTACCGTAACAAATACAGAAACTGGTATTTGTAGAAACCCCTAGAAATGGGGTGTTGATGGAACAAAACTTAAACTATATGGACAGAGGAGGGAGTAAGAAAAGTGTTATTAGAAACTGAAAATTGGCAGCTGGACTAGGTAATCACAAACTATTTGATAGAATTATCACATATATTAACTTTCTACCCTCAGATTGCCTTTCATGATAAACTTGTTGGTGCCATTTTTATACTGATGGGTCAGCCCTTCATGTCACCATTTTGTAGCAACTTGGATTTTCTGTCTCTTGAATTTCTTTCTTGTTACTAGTATATGCAGAATGATGATAGTGCAGTGTGTTATTTAGGAAGCAATTTGTCATTGAGATGGAAAGCGGAGGTATAATATTAGTTTTCCATCCCATGAAGCCATGTTTAATGTTCAAGAAAAAAATCTATTTTATGTACAATATTCTAGATGCACCTCAGGGTAGCAGGTGTTTCCTTCAAATTTGGAGATACTGAATATGTAACTGTGTCTTTAAATCCCTTCTCTTTCAGAGTATGCAGTGGTAAGTTTGGGCACATTTACTTTTGATTTCTGCCAGATGATGATGCTTGGAAATATCCAACTAAGGTACTTGTTAGAGCAGTGATATCAGTAAATATAAACTCACAGCCACTTTATATACCAGCTTTGCCTCACAGTCTCCTATGAAATTTTTCATGTTTTTCCTCTTCTCTTGATTTTCTGATTTCGGCATAATCTTATTTGAACATAGAGAAGCTGCCAAATCACAATTATTTTCCACTAAATTTGATGTGATTGTCTTAATCTAATTTTACTATAGTATATGGATGATTACTTTCAATCATTTTCAAGAGGAGCTTGTACTTAACTCAAAGCTTGGCTCTTCACTCCGTCCTCAGTCATCATTCTTGGTAATTTTATGGCTTTTTTGGACATCTTAGAGTCACATTTCCTAAATCTTCTCAGAACCACTTCAAATCTTCAAATCTCTGCATCCAGGTAAAGGTATAGGGGCATAAATATACAAATGAATACATTTTATTTATATAATTTATATTAGTTTTTTTTCTCTTTTAGACTCACTCTTTCTCCCTTAAGTTATCTCCTATTCCCTTTGTTCTCAAACTATAAAATTTACACAGGCTGCCTTTATTTTCTCACCAATCCTTAGCTCCTACAACCTGGCTCTTGTTCCCTTATTTGTCATGAAATTGATGTCCTGAAGTTTATATTTAAATGAGCTCCTAATCAAAAATCCAATGACTCATTCAATCCTTCTTATCATATAGAAGGACTTGAGTATGAGACTTATTCTATCCTTCTTATCATATAGAAGGACTTGAGTATGAGATTTTGGTCACATTGACTCATACAAAGAATAAGGAATTGGAGGTTAAGAAGCTATAGAAGGATAGGATAGGGGAATGGAAATTCAATTTCAGATCCTACTCAAAGTCAGAATGTGAATCTAAGCCAAAATTCAGGATGGTAGAGGAAACAAAAAATAAGTGAAGATAAAGTCTAGGTGGATTATTCTTTCAGTGAGCTATTGATGCATTATAAAACATCTAAAAATACAGTGGTTTAAAAAATCAGTTTTATTTCTCAAGACTGTCAGTCAAAAATTCAAGCAAGAGTCAGTCAGGGTGGCTCTTTTCTTTCATGTATACATGATATCCGGAGAAGGCAATGGCACCCCACTCCAGTACTCTTGCCTGGAAACTCCCATGGACAGAGGAGCCTGGTGGGCTGCCATCTATGGGATCACATAGAGTCGGACATGACTGAGCAACTTCACTTTCACTTTTCACTTTCATGCATTGAAGAAGGAAATGGTAACCCACTCTAGTATTCTTGCCTGGAGAATCCCAGGGACGGGGGAGCCTGTTGGGCTGCCGTCTATGGGGTCACACAGAGTCGGACACGACTGAAGTGACTTAGCAGCAGCAGCAGCTTACATGACATCAGCTGAGAGTGCTCAACTAGCACTGAAGGATCCAAGATGGCCTCACTCATACACCTGAGACTTTGGTGCTGAGAGTCAACCTGGGTCCATCGTTTCTATTCCAAATGGCCTCTCACTTTTCACATAGTCTCTTATTCCTTGTGGAAAGATCCATATTAGGACTTGATACAGATGCCAATATATGGACTTTGAACATAGGAAATAGTTTGATAAGACTTTAGCAGGTATTGAGAGAGATATGAGTATATTTTACACCTAAGAAAGACATGAGTTGTGGCCAGAGAATGGAGTGTGAAGAAAGAAAAAATTGTTTGCAAAGATGGTCACGAACATGCATGCTGCTTCTCCCATGCAGAATTTGGGCTCACCTGTGACTTGCCCTGGCTAACAGAATGTGGCAGCAGGAATTCAGTGCCAGTTTGCATCCTGCTACTTTAGAGACCTGGCACCTTTTGTTATGGCTGTCCTAGGATCCAACTCACAAGGAAAGAAGAAAGATTAGGATATTAAGTGATGATGACACGTTTTCAGGAGACAGAGAGAGAGATCTAACCAGCCCTTGGCCAGTCTGGTCACTGTTAGCCTAGGTGGCGTGCAAGTAAAGCCATCTTGGACATTCCAGCCCCTCCGATGAGCTCCCAGTGAATGTAGCCACTTGAGTGACCCAGCTAACACTACATAGAGAGGATATGACCTGTACCCAATGAACTCTGACCTCCCTTACAACCCACAGAATTGTGAGCAATTAAATTGTTTTTTTAAATCGCTCAGTACTGGGTGCTTTGTTAGGAAGCAGTAGCTAAATGAAATAGATAATACTGGAAAAGGTCAGTTTTCATTCCAAATGCAAAGAAAGGCAATGCCAAAGAATGCTCAAACTACTGCACAATTGTACTCATCTCACATGCTAGTAAAGTAATGCTCAAAATTCTCCAAACCAGGCTTTAGCAATACATGAACCATGAACTTCCAGATGTTCAACCTGGTTTTAGAAAAGGAACAAGAGATCAAATTGCCAACATTCGCTGGATCATCAAAAAAGCAAGAGAATTCCAGAAAAACATCTATTTCTGTTTTACTGACTATGCCAAAGCCTTTGACTGTGTGCCTCACACTAAACTGTGGGAAATACTTCAAGAGATGGGAATACCAGACCACCTGATCTGCCTCTTGAGAAACCTGTATACAGGTCAGGAAGCAGCAGTTAGAACTGGACATGGAACAACAGACTGGTTCCAAATAGGAAAAGAAGTACATCAAGGCTGTATATTGTCACCATGCTTATTTAACTTATATGCAGAGTACCTCATGAGAAATGCTGGGCTGGAAGAAGCACAAGCTGGAATCAAGATTGCCGGGAGAAATATCAATAACCTTAGATATGCAGATGACACCACCCTTATGGCAGAAAGTGAAGAAGAACTAAAGAGCCTCTTGATGAAAGTGAAAGAGGAGAGTGAAAAAGCTGGCTTAAAGCTCAACATTCAGAAAACTAAGATCATGGCATCTGGTCCCATCACTCCATGGCAAATAGATGGGGAAACAGTGGAAACAGTGCCTGACTTTATTTTTTGGGCTCCAAAAGCACCACAGATGGTGATTGCAGCCATGAAATTAAAAGACGCTTACTCCTTGGAAGGAAACTTATGACCAAACTAGATAGCATATTAAAAAGCAGAGACATTACTTTGTCAACAAAGGTCCGTCTAGTCAAGGCTATGGTTTTTCCAGTAGTCACGTATGGATTTGAGAGTTGGACTATAAAGAAAGCTGCGTGCTGAAGAATTGATGCTTTTGAACTGTGGTGTTGGAGAAGACTCTTGAGAGTCCCTTGGACTGCAAGGAGATCCAACCAGCCCATCCTAAAGGAGATCAGTAATGAATATTCACTGGAAGGACTGATGATAAAGCTGAAACTCCAATCCTTTGGCCACCTGATGCGAAGAGCTGACTCATTTGAAAAGACCGTGATGCTGGGAAAGATTGAAGGCAGGAGGAGAAGGGGATGCCAGAGGATGAGATGGTTGGATGGCATCACTGACTCAATGGACATGAGTTTGAGTAAACTCCAGGAATTGGTGATAGACAGGGAGGCCTGGTGTGCTGTGGTTCATGGGGTTGCAAAGAGACACAACTGAGTGACTGAACTGAACTGAATACTCCAACCAAACGAACTGGGCTTCAGCCCTCATGAGAAAGTAGGATGCTAAGCAGAGAAAATAGTGTGCAAGTTTAGTCCTATGGGCTTAGGAGGGGTTTAAGGAGCTTAGTATCAGTCTTAACTCTCTTCATACTGAGGACTAATTTTGTAAATATTAGGAAGGAAGTCATGGGAATTTTGGAGATGCAACTAAGGGGAAATCAAACAAACATATATTTAGTTTAGGTTCAGAAGAATATGTATGTTTCACAGTCACTCCCTTGTATAGTTAATTTATTGCTATGGCCCACTGCCCAGATTCATCAGGCATTGTAACATGAAGTTGCCAGCAAACATCTGCATCTTGATAAAGATTTTTCCAAATATAACAATCAAAAAAATGAGTATGACACTACCAATGAGTTATTAAGCAGAAGTAAATGTTTTTAAAACACCAATAATAAAAAAGCAAATTTCAACAAATATGCTAGAGAAAAAAATAATTTTCTGCTATCTCAATAGATAATATAAAATATTGTATATGACAACCAATCAAAAAACTAAATGGCCAAAAAAGGTAGGAAAGCTATTATAGGATATGTTAAGCTATTAATTTTTAAAGTAGTTTTGTTATTTTTCTGGATTCTGTATTTTTAATATCCTTTCAGTTCAGTTCAGTTGCTCAGTTGTGTCCGACTCTCTGCAACCCCATGGACTGCAGCATGCCAGGCTTCCTTGTCCATCACCAACTCCTGGAGTTTGCTCAAACTCATGTCCATCAAGTCAGTGATGCCATCCAACCATCTCATCTTCCCCCTCTCCTCCTGCCTTCAATCTTTCCCAGCATCAGGGTCTTTTCCAACAAGTCAGTTCTTCGCATCAGGTGGCCAAAGGACTGGAGTTTTGGCTTCAGCATCAGTCCTTCCAATGAATATTCAGGACTGATTTCCTTTAGGATGGACTGGTTGGATCTCCTTCCAGTCCAAGGGACTCTCAAGCGTCTCCTCCAACACCACACTTCAAAAGCATCAATTCTTCAGTGTTCAGCTTTCTTTATAGTCCAACTCTCACATCCATACATGACTACTGGATAAACCATCGCCTTGACTAGATGGACCTTTGTTGGCAAAGTAATGTGTCTGCTTTTTAATATACTGTCTAGGTTGGTCATAGATTTTTTTCCAAAGAGCAAGTGTCTTTAAATTTCATGGCTAGAGTCACCATCTGCAGTGATTTTGGAGCCCAAGACAATAAAGTCTGTCACTGTTCCATTGTTTCCCCATCTATTTGCCATCAAGTAAGGGGACCAGATGCCATGATCTTAGTTTTTTGAATGTTGAGTTTTCTGCCAACTTTTTCACTCTCCTCTCACTTTCATCAAGAGGCTCTTTAGTTCCTCTTCACTTCCTGCCATAATGGTGGTGTCATCTGCATATCTGAGGTTATTAATATTTCTCCCTACAATCTTGATTCTAGCTTGTGCTTCATCCAGCCTGGCATTTCATATGATGTACTCTGCATAAAAGTTAAATAAGAAGGGTGACAATATTCAGCCTTGACGTACTCCTTTCCATTTGGAAACAGTCCATTGTTTCATGTTCAGTTCTGTTTCTTCTTGACCTGCATACAGATTTCTCAGGAGGCTGGTAAGGTGGTCTTATTGTGGACTTGTGACCCACACAGTCAGAGGCTTTGGCATAGTCAATAAAATAGAAGTAGATGTTTTTCTGGAACTCTCTTGCTTTTTCTGTGATCGAACGGATGTTGGCACATTGATCTCTGGTTCCTCTGCCTTTTCTAAATCCAGTTTGAACATCTGGAAGTTCTTGGTTCACGTACTGTGGAAGCCTCGCTTGGAGAATTTTGAGATTACTTTGCTAGCATGTGAGATGAGTGCAATTGTGCTGTAGGTTGAACATTCTTTTACATTGTTCTTTTTGGGACTGGAATGAAAACGGACCTTTTCCAGTCCTGTGGCCACTGCTGCGTTTTCCAATTTGCTGGCATATTGAGTGCAACACTTCATAGCATCATCTTTAGGATTTGAAATAGCTTGACTGGAATTCCATCACCTCCACTAGCTTTGTTTGTAGTGATGCTTCCTAAGGCCCACTTGACTTCCCATTCCAGGATTTCTGGCTCTAAGTGAGTGATCACACCATCATGGTTATCTGGGTCATGAAGATCTTCTTTGTATAGTTCTGTGTATTCTTGCCACCTCTTCTTAATATCTTCTGCTTCTGTTAGGTCCATACTGTTTCTGTCCTTTTTGTGTCCATCTTTGCATGAAATATTCCCTTGGAATCTCTAATTTTCTTTAAGAATCTCTAGTCTTTCCCATTCTATTGTTTTCCTATATTTCTTTGCATGGATCACTTAATATCCTTAAGCTTTTTACAACTTGTAATTTGTTGTTATTTCTTTCCCATATTAAATATATTTAGTTACATGTTAAAATATTTTTTGTCTTAAGGAATACCACAACATTGAAACTTTAATTAACCTCAATTGTGTGTACTAATTCATTTAATCCTACACTATGGAAGAAGCTGTTGTTATTATCTGTATTTTATAGCTGAGAGGACCGAGACAGAGAAAAATTAAGGTCACAGAGATAGCAGTGGTTGAACCTGAATTTGAACCCGGTCAAGCTGGGTTCTGAGACTCTCTCTTACTCACTGATTCCCCACCTTACTGCCTCTGAGGATGAATAATGCCCAGCCTGTGTCCTCAAGGAGTTTACAATTCAATAGTAAACTATTGTAAAAGTCCATGGGCTTCCCTGGTAGCTCAGATAGTAAGGAATCCACCTACAATGCAGGAGACCCTGGTTTGATTACTGGATTAGGAAGATCCCCTGGAGAAGGGAATGGCAAACCACTCCAGTATTCTCTTGCATGGAGAATCCCTATGGGTAGCAGAGCCTGGCAGGCTACAGTCCATGGGGTCGCAAAGAGTTGGACACAACTCAGCAATGAAGCACAGCACATAATAATCACAATATGGTATGGGATGTGTCATACTACATACGGTACAGGGTTAAAAGGAGAGATTAAATTTCTAGGCTGGTAGAGAAGGCTTCACAAAGAAAGTGACACCAGCTAGGTTATAATAAACACAGTTTATATTTGAAATCCTAAGTCTTTGAAAATGCATTAACCCTCCCACCAAAACAGGAATGATGGTGCCGATGAAGAGACCTCATTGGTACCAAGAGAACTCATGAGGTAATGATACAAATCTGATACAAAATTGAAATTAGACTGTCTTTTGCTAGTCCTGACATAGTTTTCCATTCAGTGTTCTATATACTCTAGCCCAAATTTGGCTGTTACAAATTAAAATTATGTGTTTTTGGTTTGTTTTTTTAATTTTTATTTTTTTCTAACACCGAAAGCATTTTGTACTGGGGAAGAGCCAGTTAACCATGTTGTGGTAATTTCAGGTGAACCAGCAAAGGGGCTCAGCCGTATGTATACATTTATCCATCCTCCCCCCAGCCCCCCTCCCAATCAGACTGGCACATAATATTGAGCAGAGTTCCATGTGTTATACAATAGGTCTCTGTTGGTTATCCATTTTAAATATAGCAGTGTGTTCATTACCTTCCCAAAGTCCCTAAATATCCCTCCAGTGACCACAATTTCATTTTCCAAGTCTGTGGATCTCTTTCTTTTTATAAGTAAGTTCATTTGTATCATTTCTTTTTAGATTTCCACATGTAAGGGGTTTCATATATTTCTCCGTCTGACTGACTCCACTCAGTATTGAAAGGTTGTTGCTGAGCCATGAAAACCTGTGGGATTCTTGGCCTCTGGAGGAGAGGAATTCAGTCCTATCCTCAAGTGACGAGACTTGATCACTCAGAGCTTTTGTGTAATAAAGTTTTATTAAAGTGTGAAAGAGATGGAGAAAGCTTCTGACAGAGACATCAAACGAGGGCAGAAAAAGTGCCCCCGTGCTAATGTTTAGCCGGATGCTATCAGGCTGCTATTTGGAGAAAGGAAATGTCTCAAAGCTCAGAGATTGGCACCAAGCCCCTCACCCACAACATGCATTCTGAGATAACATTGGCGCAAGGTGAGTTGTCCCGGGCCATGAAACGATTGATGTGACTCTTGAAGAAAAGCAGGTTTCCAAGCAAAGTCATAGTCTCATTAACATAACTTAAGAGAATATAGCTTAAGAAAACATACTGGTTTGTCAAGTCGGTTCTGAGTCTTAGGCAGAACCAATTTGAAGAAAGACTGAGTCTAAGGTAAATACATAATTCATTAACATAACTTTAGAAAAACATTTCCATAAGAAAAACCGCATTGGTTAGCTCAAGGTTTGAGAAGAGTTAAGTTCAGGTGGAACCAGGTGTCCTCATGGCAATGCAGAATTTTAAAGGAAACCTCCTTTTGATTTTGTATCAGTCTGTTCAGTCATTCAGTCATGTCCGACTCCTTGCGACGCCATGGACTACAGCATGCCATGCTTCCCAGTCCATCACCAACTCCCGGAGCCTACTCAAACACATGTCCATTGCGTCGGTGATGCCATCCAACCATCTCATCCTCTGTCACCCCCTTCTCCTCCCACCTTCAATCTTTCCCAGCATCAGGGTCTTTTCAAATGAGTCAGTTCTTCGCATCAGGTGGCCAAAGGATAGGAGTTTCAGCTTCAGCATCAGTTCTTCAATTAATATTCAGGATTGATCTCCTTTAGGATGGACTGGTTGGATCTCCTTGCAGCCCAAGGGACTCTCAAAAGTCTTCTCCAACACCACAGTTCAAAAGCATCAGTTCTTCAGCACTCAGCTTTCTTTATAGTCCAACTCTCACATCCATACATGACTACTAGAAAAACAATAGCTTTGACTAGATGGACCTTTGTTGGCAAAGTAATGTCTCTGCTTTTTAATATGCTGTCTAGGTTGGTCATAGCTTTTCTTCTAAGGAGCAAGCGTCTTTTAATTTCATGGCTTCAGTCACCATCTGCAATGATTTTAGAGCCCAAGACAATAAAGTCTGCCACTGTTTGCATTCTTTCCCCATCTATTTCCCATAAAGTGATGGGACCAGATGCCATGATCTTAGTTTTCTGAATGTTGAGTTTTAAGCCAGGTTTTTCACTCTCCTCTTTCACTTTCATCAAGAGGCTCTTTAGTTCTTCTTCACTTTCTGCCATAAGCGTGGTGTCATTTGCGTATCTGAGGTTATTGCTATTTCTCCCGGCAATCTTGATTCCAGCTTGTGCTCCATCCAGCCCAGCATTAATTTTGTATAGAGAAGGGATAAGAATCTAACACTTGTAGTTTGTTTCCTCCTGCCACTTAAGAGAGAGATAAAAACGTCTGACCACTTGCAGCCTATTTCCTCCGTTTGGAGACCCTAGCCTTCCTGCCTGTTACCCTCTCAATATGACACTCTCCAGGTCCACCCATGTTGCTTCAAATGGCATTATTTCATTCTTTTTAATGGCTGAGTAATACTCCATTGTATATATGTACCATATCTTCTTTATCCATTCCTCTGTCAGTGAACATTTAGGTTGCTTCCTTGTCTTGGTTATTGTAAACGGTGATGCAATGAACATTGGGGTGCATGTATCTTTTAGGGTCATGGTTTTTTCTGGATATATGCTCAGGGGTGGGATTGCAGGGTCATATGGTAGCTCTATTTTTAATTTTTTAAGGAACCTCCATACTGTTCTCCATAATGGGTGTACCAATTTACATTCCCACCAACAGTCCAGGAGAGTTCCCTTCTCTCCCCATCCTCTCCAGCTTTTGTTGTTTGTAGATTTTTTTTTGATGATAGCCATTCTGACTGGCATGAGGTGGTGTCTCTTTGTAGTTTTAATTTGCATTTCTCTAATAACTAATGGTGTTGAACATCTTTTCATGTGCCTGTTAGCCATCTGTATGTCCTCTTTGAAGAAATGTCTATTCAGGTCTTCTGCCCATTTTTTTTGAGTGGGTTGTTTGTTTTGATGCTATTAAGTTGTTTGTAACACTCTCTGACATAAATCATAGCAACATCTTTTTTGACTCATCTCCAGAATAATGGAAATAAAAGCAAAAATAAACAAATGAGACCTACTTAAACTCAAAAGCTTTTGCACAGCAAAGCAAACAATAAACAAAACAAAAAGACAACCCACAGGGTGGAAGAAAATAATTGCAAATGATGTGACTGATAAGGGATTAGTCTCCAAAATTTACAAAAATAGTGTTTAACAAGATCTCACAGTAGCTATAGAAGTGGGAACCAGCTTATACACTAAGCAGTTCACCTTAGAGTAACTTTCATGCTACAATAAACAAATCTAGATATTTTGCCTGAAAGGGGCAGGAAGTGAGCTCTATTTTTTCATGATTGAAGGTGACATGTGAAATAGAATCAATTTAATAAATATGATGGGAAAGAAATAAAAATAGGATTTATTAGGGAAAACACTATCATTTAATCAATTTAATGAGCATCTTCATTAAGTTCATATATTATTCCCTATGAAAAGTTTTGAGACTAGTAAATCAAACAGATTGAAATTTTAATTTTTGAATCAGCATTGAGCAAAGACCCAATACCCAAGTTAATCAATTAGATTGAGTTGTCTTTGGCTTAATGGTCTGGCAGTAAATAAATTGCTTTGTTTATAAGACTAGCTCATTTGTAAGAAGATGGCATTAAGGAACTTCCCTGGTGGTCCTGTGGTTGAGACTCTGCCTGCCGAGGCAGGGGACAGGGTTGCGTCCCTGATCGGGGAACCAAGATCCTACATGCCAAAGGACATCTGAGCCCATGAAGCGCAACTACTGAACCCACGCACTGTAACTACTGCAGTCTGCAGGCGCTAGGGCCCCTGACCCACAAGAGGAGCCACGGCAGTGAGAAGACTGTACGCCACAACTAGAGAGCAGCACATACTCGCTGCAACTAGGGAAAGCCTGTGCAAAAAAGCAAAAAAGACCCAGCGTGACAAAGCGGGGAAAACAAGGGTAACTTAAAGCAACTGATGAAAACAAACTGAAAAAAAAAAAAAGATAAGATCCAAAGAAAAATGAGAACAGACCCAACAGAATCAAAGCAGAGGAAATTCTTCCCTAAGAGAACACTGCTGTTTCCTTCTCCTGAGGATTGCCCTTACCCCAAACCCACCCAGCCAATCTGACTCATCCGTCAAATCCCAGCTCCAAAGCTGTATTCTGCTAATCATTTCCTGATGTCTTCCTTCTTTTCAGCCTTTTTAAAATAGCAGATAGCATTGTTATCTTCCTCTCTCATTAATTTTTCTTTACTTATCAGCTCCACCTAAATCACAATGATATATGCCTATAGGGTGCTCTCAGTTCGGTTCAGCTCAGTCGCTCAGTTGTGTCCAACTCTCTGTGACCCCACAGACTGCAGCGCACCAGGCTTCCCTGTCCATCACCAACCCACAGAGCTCGTTCAAACTCACGTCCATCCAGTCGGTGATGCCATCCAACCATCTCATTCTCTGTTGTCCCCTTCTTCTCCTGCCTTCAATCTTTCCCAGCATCAGGGTCTTTTCAAATGAGTAGGTTCTTTAGATCAGGTGGCCAAAGTACTGGAGTTTCAGCTTCAGCACCAGTCCTTCCAATGAATATTCAGAACTGATTTCCTTTAGGATAGACTGGATGGATTTCCTTGCAGTCCAAGGGACTCTCAAGAGTCTCCTCCAACACCACAGTTCAAAAGCATCAATTCTTCAGTGCTCAGCTTTCTTTATGGTCCAACTCTCACATCCATACATGCCTACTGGAAAAATCATAACTTTGACTAGACAGACCTTTGTTGGTAAAGTAATGTCTCTGCTTTTTAATATGCTGTCTTCGTTGGTCATAACTTTTCTTCCAAGGAGCAAGCATCTTTTAATTTCATGGCTGCAGTCACCATCTGCAGTGATTTTGGAGCCCAAGACAGTAAAGTCTGTCAGTGTTTCCATTAGTTTCCCCATCTGCTTGCTGTGAAGTGATGGGACCATATGCCATGATTTTAGTTTTTTGAATGTTGAGTTTTAAGTCCTCTTTCACTTTCATCAAGAGCCTATTTCGTTCCTCTTTGCTTTCTGCCATGAGGGTGGTGTCATCTGCATATCTGAGGTTATTGATATTTCTCCCAGCAATCTTGATTCCAGCTTATGATTCATCCAGCCTGGCATTTCACATGATGTACTCTCTATAAAAGTTAAATAAGCAGGGTGACAATATACAGCCTTGACATACTCGCTCCCAATTTGGAACCAGTCTGTTGTTCCATATCTGGTTCTAATTGTTGCTTCTTGACCTGCATACAGATTTCTCAGGAGGCAGGTCAGGTGGTCTGGTGTTCCCATCTCTTGAAGAATTTTCCACAGTTTGTTGTGATGCACACAGTCAAAGGCTTTGGCCTAATCAATAGAGCAGAAGTAGATGTTTTTCTGGATTTCTCTTGCTTTTTCGATGATCCAGCAGATGTTGGCAACTTAATCTTTGGTTCCTCTACCTTTTCTAAATATAGCTTGAACATCTGGAAGTTCTCGTTTCATGTACTGTGGAAGCCTTGCTTGGAGAATTTTGAGATTACTTTGCTAGCATGTGAGATGAGTGCAATTGTGCAGTAGTTTGAACATTCTTTGACATTGCCTTTCTTTGGGATTGAAATGAAGACTGACCTTTTCCAGTCCTGTGGCCACTGCTGAGTTTTCCAATTTGCTGGCATACTAAGTTGCTTCATTTGTGTCCGACTCTTTGTGACCCTATGGGCCATAGCCCACCAGGCTCCTGTGTCGATGGGATTTTCCAGACAAAAATACTAGAGTGGCTTGCCATACCCTTCTCCAGGGGATCTTCCTTACCCAGAGATTGAACCTATGTCTCGTATGTCTCCTGCATTGGCAGACAGGTTCTTTACCACTAGTGCCACCTGGGAAGCTCACAGAGAATTTAAAAGAATTTAAATTTTCAAAAGTTATTATTCTCAGTAACTAGATACAGATTTACCTCTATAGTCCCATATGTCAAGAATCTTTTGTTTGTACTACTTCTTTCTGACAACCATGGGGAAATAAAGAAGTGGCATCATAGGCAACCATTTTAATCACTGACAGTGAATGTTACAAAGGTCTGGGGTGATTAGATTACAGAACTGATAAGTGCTTTGTGACGTGACATGAGGGGCTCATATTTTGTTCTCACATGTCATAGAAATATCTAGAAACAACTAATAGAAATAATTCCTTCACAAATAAATATCGACTACATATGTAACCTTTATACTGAACAGAGATTTTTTCGAAGTAGTCAATTCTTTTTTAATCATTCCATGAGGTTTTTTTTCTTTTTTAATCATTCCCATGAATTTCTAGACAGAAGTTTTGTGGGGGTTTTTTTGGGTATGGAAAGAGGATGAGAATTCTGGGGAAAGATGAGAGACAGAAGTGAAGGAGAATTGGATGGCAACCAATTGCCAGTAGCCTGGAGAACTGGATTTGAGCCTTTGGTAGGGATACATGATTAAGGAGCTAATTTCATGAATGACCTCATGAGTCCCTGAGGGTAAGGAGGGAAAGTTTAACAAACAGTTTAACATTAACAAAATGTTGAGCAGAACTGATGAAAGGCCATGCCTGATCCTTATTCTACCATGGGCTCAGTACAGTTTTGAATACTGAACTCAAAGTGTTACCAATGAACAGCCTGGAAGCCATCATTCTCAAGGATATTGGCAAAAGAAGTGGTGTTGAGTCCTCTTAGCAAAAAAGAGGTCAGGGAAAACAAGCAGATTTTTCCAAATGCAGATCTTTCACTTCTTTGGTTAGAGTTATTCTTAGGTATTTTATTCTTCTAGGTGCAATTGTAAATAGGATTGTTTTCTCAAATTCTTCTCTGTTTGTTCATTATTGGTATATAGAAATGCAGTATATTCTATATATTATATTAATTTTGTATCCTGGAAATTTACTAATTTTCTTTATTAGTTCTAACAGTGTTTTGGTGGAATCTATAGGGTTTTCTCAATATATAGTATCATGTCATCTGCACACAGTGACATCTTTTTTCTTCTTTTCCACATTTCATTTCTTTTTCTTGTCTCATTTCTGTGGTTAGGACTTTCAATACTACTTTCAATAAAAGTGAAAAGAGTAGACACTCTTGTGTTATTTCTGATCTTCGAGGAAAGTCTTTCAGCTTTTCCCCATTAGGTGTAATGTTAGCTGTGGGTTTGTCATAAGTCACCTTTATTATGGTGAAGTATGTTACTGCTGTTCTTACTTAGTTGAGAGTATTTATCATGAATGAATGAATTTTGTCAAATGTTTCTTTTTGTGCCTCTTGAGGTAATCAAGTGATTTTATCCTTCATTTTGCCCATGTATTGTATCATGTTGATTGATTTGCAGATACTGAACCATCCTTACAACTAACCCCATTTGATAATGATGCATGAGCTTTTTTAATGTATTGTTGAATCTGGCTTGCCAATTTTCTGTTGCGAATTTTTGCATCAGTCTTCATCAGGAATATTGGCCTGTAATTTTTTGTGGTGTCTTCTTCTGGTTTTAGAATAGGTGTAATGATGGCCTCTTACAATGAGTTTGAAAGTGCTCCCTCCTCTTTGAGTTTTATGACATCATTTGAGAAGGATCGGTATTAATCTTCTTTAAATGTTTGGTAGAATTCTCCTGTGTGCCTGTCTGGCCCTACACTTTTATTTGTTAGGTTTTTCTAATTCAATTTCATTCCTGATAATTGTTCAGTTCAAATTTTCTATTTCTTTCTGAGTCTGTCTTAGTAGATTGTATGTTTCCAGGAATTTATCCATTTTTTTTCTAGACTGAGAATCTGAGAAACTTTATGGACTATTTCCCAAATTACACACATTACTATAGACACAAGAATTTCTCCCCAAATTCCAAGAATTTCAGAAAATCCCATAAAGCCCATTTATTAAATAGCTAATGCTTGGGTTAATAATCTATTTTTAGGCAAAAATGGGTTACTAAATGCAATAAAATTTTTTTTTTTGTTCAAAATTCATATTTCTGTTCTCTCTGTCTCAGTTTCTGATTTATCAGTGCCTAAGGATTACTGATCTTTGGGATCCTTTTGTGGCAGAGATTCTGGTTGTCTATCTAATATCCATCCTCAGTTTCTTTAGATTTTACTCAGAATAGGAATGGATGCAACTAAAAGACTAATTTCCCAGCCTTCTTTGCAGCTAGTTTGGTTGTGTGGCCAAGTTTGGTCAATGATATGTAAACAGAGGTTGTTGTATAAGCCCTTTTTGCCCCTCCACCCTTCATCTTACTTGCTTCCAGGAAATGTGGGTGTGATAGCTAGAGGTCCAAAAGCCATCTGGACATAGATCTCTTTTTAAAAAGAAAACCACATGCTGTTGTGGGGGAAAAACAGTAGGTCAAAGAAGGCAGAGAGTCCTTGAAGATTTCATGAAGCTGCCTCACCAACACTAGAATATCTATTTCTGAACTTTTTTACATAAAAGAAGAAATCTTTGCATTGTATATATCACTATAGTCTATTACCGATAGCTAAATGAAAATTCCTTTTGGTTTTTTTGCAGTGGTCAACAAAACACCAATTACATAACACCCTAAATATTTTATGGCAAAAAAGGTGGGGAAATTTTCTTCATTTAGAAAACCCTGTGAGCTACAGACTTGGGATGACTGCCTCAAGCCCATTGCTACAGGATAGTTCTTATTGAAGCAAAACAGAGTATAAGGAAACATTCCCCAGGAATATTAGGCCCAGTCCCTTATCAGCTAAAAAATAATGACTGTTCAGTCTTCATCATTGTCCAAAGGGATGATGAGTGTCTCTCTTTGTCCACTTGAGAAAAGATATCTGAGGGCTATCTCCCCTTAAGCCACAGATTTATTTTCCCCCTGGGGCTCCTCAGAGCAGAGGCTTTTATAGTCAGAATGTTTCTGGTTCTACTTTTCACTTTCAGTAGCTAGAATCTGGAGTCTACCCACCATTTCCATTCATGTTCCACAGGCATTTCCGTTTCACTATGTTCACAATGGAACCTACTTCCCTTCCTCTCTATGACCCATTGGATGATACTGGAACCAGTAATCTGGGAATAATCATACATTCCTTCTTCCTCCCATTGGTTTATATGTAACTGTGGTCCTACCACCTACATTTTTCTTGAGTCCTCTTGCTCTTCCACCTTCTCATCATTTCTCATCTGAACAATATCATTCCCAAATAACTACTGTCTTGCCCCATCTAACTCACATTCCATGTTATAAATATATTAATCTTTTCAAAATAAAAATGCAATCAGTTTAAAATTCTAATCTCATAGCAGGAAATCAGAAGCCTATTAGAATCTAGTCCATGATTGCCCCCATAATGCCATCTTTTGCTGCTTCATTCCATGCCCTAGATAGCAGCCAAATAAGACTACCAGCAATTTACTGAATGAGTCAGGCTGTATCATATTTCCGCAACTTTCACTAAAAAGCTCTCTTCTTATCTCCCTCACCTGGAAAATTACTACTGATGCTCAAACTTAATTGAAGCATCACCACCTTCAGGTAGCCTACCTTGACTCTGCCCCTTAAGAAGCAATTATGGTATTTGAGAATATAGTTCATCTACCATATGATGAGCTATCCCACTTCTGGGTATTTATCCAACAAAGAAAGATATGGAAACAACCTGAGTGCCCATCAATGAATGAATGAATAAAGATGCGACATGCATGCTGCACACACATATGCACACACACACACAATGGAATACTAGTCAGTCACAAAAATAGATAAAATCTTGCCATTTGTGACAACAGGGTTGGACCTTGAAGGTATTATTCTAAGTGAAATGAAGAAAGACCAATACTGTATGATTTCACTCATGTGGAATATAAAAGACTCTTGGTAATAAACAAACAAAAACAAAATAAATGAACAAATCAAATGAAACAAAGACAAGCACATAGATATACAGAACAGAGTAATGGTTATCAGGGGGGAAGGAGCAGGGCATGGGAGTGGGATGATAGATAAAGGGGGTCACCAATATGGTGACAGATGGAAAATAATTTTTTTGGTGGTGAGCACATTGTAGGGTATTTAAAAATAGAAATATAATGTTGCACACATGAAACATATAATGTTATAAATCAACATTACCACCATAAAAAACAAATAATTAAAAAAATTTTAAAGAACACAGTTCATGAGTTCAAACCATGGTTCTATGATCTTTATCAAGTAATTTAACCTCTCTGTGCCTCAGTTTCTTCATGTGTATATTAGAGATAATTTCTAATAGAGTTATGAGAAAAATAAAAAAGATAATATATATAAAAGTGGTCTGAACTATTCCTGGAATATGGTAAGCACCAGTATATATGAGCTACTTTTCTAAGACTGAGTTAAATTCCTTAGTTTTGTGGTCACAGCCTTCCATGACCTATTCGAATGTGTGAAAGTTGTGGACTGGCTCACAAAGTCTTATCCACTAACACTGGAAAAACTAGAAAGTTAAAAATATTACTCTGACTCCCTCAGACCTAAGGTTCTGCATGCAAGCTATGCCCACAGACAAGACTTGAAGAGCAGAAGTCAATCAGAGGTCATCATCTTGGCATTTGTTGCTAGTAAACATCACCTTGGAAATGACTGCATTTCAGATTCCTGGGTATTGAATCTTGAGCTGATTCCCTAAAAGTAGAAGCTATGAGCAGCTATGAGTGCCCATTCTTCAGTTTCCTGGGTGTTCAGAGGTAAAAGTACAGTGGCAATAGTGGTAGTGGTTGTAGTCTTGATTTTGACTCAGTCTTTATGAGGGTGCAAGTGTGGTAGCTCCCCCATAAGTCAGTTCTTTACTGTTCTGAAAATATTTCTGGAGGCTTAGCCTGGAATATGTTCCTTCTTCATTCTAAAACTTTTGTAAGAATTTGTCTATTTCTTCCAAGTTGTCCATTTTATTGGCATATAGTCATAAGCTCTATATGACAAACCCACAGCAAACATTATCCTCAATGATAAAAAATTGAAAGCATTTCCCCTAAAGTCAGGAACAAGACAAGGGTTCCCACTCTCACCAGTACTATTCAACATAGTTTTGGAAGTTTTGGCCACGGCAATCAGAGCAGAAAAATAAATAAAAGGAATCCAGATTGGAAAAGAAGAAGTAAAACTCTCACTGTTTGCAGATGACATGATCCTCTACATAGAAAACCCTAAAGACTCCACCAGAAAATTACTAGAGCTAATCAATGAATACAGTAAAGTTGCAGGATATAAAATTAACACACAGTTAATTTTATAGTGCATTCCTATACACTAACAATGAGAAAACAGAAAGAGAAATTAAGGAAAGAATTCCATTCACCATTGCAACAAAAAGAATAAAATACTTAGGAATATATCTACCTAAAAAAACAAATGACCTATATATAGAAAACTATAAAACACTGATGAAAGAAATCAAAGAGGACACAAATAGATGGAGAAATATACTGTGTTCATGAGTTGGAAGAATCATAGTGAAAATGAGTATACTACCCAAAGCAATCTATAGATTCAATGCAATACCTATCAAGCTACCAACGGTATTTTTCACAGAACTAGAACAAATAATTTCACAATTTGTGTAGAAATACAAAAAGCCTCAAATAGCCAAAGCAATCCTGAGAAAGAAGAATGGAACTGGAGGAATCAACCTGCCTGACTTCAGGCTATACTACAAAGCTACAGTCATCAAGACAGTATGGTACTGGCACAAAAACAGAAATATAGATCAATGGAACAAAATAGAAAGCCCTGAGATAAATCCAGGCACCTAAGCACACCTTATCTTTGACAAAGGAGGCAAGAATATGCAATGGAGAAAAGACAATCTCTTTAACAAGTGGTGCTAAGAAAACTGGTCAGCCACTTGTAAAAGAATGAAAAAGAATGAAACCACTGTAAAAGAATGAAACTAGAACACTTTCTAACACCATACACAAAAATAAACTCAGAATGGATTAAAGATCTAAACGTAAGACCAGAAACTATAAAACTCCTAGAAGAGAACATAGGCAAAACACTCTCTGACCTATATCACAGCAAGATCCTCTATGATCCACCTCCCAGAGTAATGGGAATAAAAGCAAAAATAAAAATGGGACCTAATTAAACTTAAAAGCTTTTGCACAACGAAGGAAACTATAATCAAGGTGAAAAGACAGCCTTCAGAATGGGAGAAAATAATAGCAAATGAAGCAACTGACAAAGAATTAATCTCAAAAATATACAAGCAACTCCTGCAGCTCAATTCCAGAAAAATAAATGACCCAGTTAAAAAATAGGCCAAAGAACTAAACAGACATTTCTTCAAAGAAGACATACAAATGGCTAACAAACACATGAAAAGATGCTCAACATCACTCATTATTAGAGAAATGCAAATCAAAACCACAATGAGGTACCATCTCACGCTGGTCAGAATGGCTGCTATCCAAAAATCTGCAAACAATAAATGCTGGAGAGGGTGTGGAGAAAAGGGAACCCTCTTACACTGTTGGTAGGAATGCAAACTAGTACAGCCACTATGGAGAACAGTGTGGGGACTCCTTAAAAAACTGGAAATAGAACTGCCATGTGACCCAGCAATCCCATTGCTGGGCATACATACCAAGGAAACCAGAATTGAAAGAGACACATGTATTCCAATGTTCATCGCAGCACTGTTTATAATAGCCAGGACATGGAAGCAACCTACATGCCCATCAGCAGACGAATGGATAAGAAAGCTGTGGTGCATATACACCATGGAATATTACTCAGCCATTAAGAAGAACACATTTGAATCAGTTCTAATGAGGTGGATGAAACTGGAGCCTATTATACAGAGTGAAGTAAGTCAGAAAGAAAAACACCAATACAGTAAGTATACTAACGCATATATATGGAATTTAGAAAGATGGTGACGATGACCCTATATGCGAGACAGCAAAAGAGACACAGATGTATAGAATAGTCTTTTGAACTCTGTGGGAGAAGGCGAGGGTGGGATGATCTGAGAGAATAGCTTTGAAACATGTATATTATCATATGTAAAACAGATCACCGGTCCAGGTTTGATGCATGAGACAGGGTGCTCAGGGCTGGTGCACTGGGATGACCCTGAGGGATGGGATGGGGAGGGAGGTGGGAGGGGTTTCAGGACGGGGAACACATGTACACCCATGACTGATTCATGTCAATGTATGGCAAAACCACTACAATATTGTAAAGGAATTAGCTGCCAATTAAAATAAATAAATTTTAAAATAAAATAAAATAGAACTTTTGTAAGCACCTAACTCCCTGTATTAAATTCCTTACTGCTTCCACTATCTAGGATGGTTTCTTGTCTCCTGCACTGAACCCTAAATAACAATCTAAGGAACACCACTATTGACTTTCATTTCTCCCAAAATAAACTCAGTCAGGGTGCTCCCTGCTTTTCTGATACTCCATGCTTTCTTTACCTCCCCACTTTTCTTATATCACATCTACCCTGTTTCCCCTCCTCCCTGGAATCATTCCTATAATCCCAAATATTCTATTTGAAACTACATTTTTAGAAAGCTCCTTAGTCCATATTCAGTTATAGCTCTAATACAAACAATTTTTACTTTGTAACTTTTGGCAAAAGCAATCCACAAGAGTTGAAAAAGAATTAGGAAAGTTTAGACACATATACTCACAACCTAGCCAAGATTTCACGAATCATTTCTAGATTTCCATAGAAGTCATAAATATATCTTGGAGGTCTTTCTCAGAACTTTGCACAGCTTTCCAATATCTATTTAATGTCTCTTCCAGTGGGAGAAATTGCTATAGTCCTAAATTCAACATATAAATAGCATTAAGCTAAGCTGTATTATCCTTAGGGAGGGGAATACAAGATTTTGGATCAAAAGAAGCCATTTTAGACCAAAGTATGTAAGTGCATCAAGATTTAAAATATCTAAGTAATGCTTAATTTTGATACATTTTAATACAGACTTTACCATGTAAGGTAATATATTCATAGTCCCAGGGATTCAGGTCTATGGAATCTACCTGGGGACCATAATTCTGATGGCCACATATCTGAAACTAAGGCTTTCCAACTGGAGTACCTGCTTCTTATAGTACACCCAGGTGAGGAGCTGAGAGTAGAAAACTCTTTATTCACAAGAGTCCACTTCAAAGCCCAGAAGGATAAAATTTATTTGCTAAATCTTATAATCATCACATAGCAATAAATACATTCTCCTATCCATTACCTCTTACCAAAAAATGTGGAAACTGGCTTGTTGTTCAGTCACTCAGTCGTGTCCAACTCTTTATGACCCCACGGGCTGCAGCACACCAGGCTTCCCTGCCTTTCACCATCTCCCAGAGCTTGCTCAAACTCATGTCCGTTGAGTTTGATCACATGCAAATTATAATTACGAAGTTGATACTCAGGATAAGGCATTATATATGTTTGATAGTAACTGTGTGACATGAGATTCCAAGTGGGTTTTGTGTCCATATATATATATATATATATATATATATATATATGTATTGGATAGAGTCATTATAATACACTAAGTAGGGGGAAGCAAATTGGACAGCTAGACTTCTGAGGTTTTGTACCAGTTCTACAAACTGACTTAGTGACTTTGAACAAATCATTTAAGAAACCATGGTCTTGTATTTCCTTGATGGTACAGTGGTTAAGAATCTGCCTAGTGATGCAGGGAGCACATGTTTGATCCCTGGTCCAGAAGATCCCACATGCTGAAAGACAATTAAGCCCATGTGCCACAACTACTGAGCTACAGGTGCAACTACTGAAGCCCATGCATATAGAGCCCGTGTTCGGCAACAAGAGAAGTCACTGCAATGAGAGGCCTGTGAACTGCAACCAAGAGTAGGCCTGTCTCACCACAGCTAGTGAAAAGCCCAGGAGCACCAAAGAAAACCCAGTGCAACCATAAATAAATATTTTTTTAAAAAAAGAAATTCTAGTCTCAATTTTATTATGAAGCTGGATATTGTGTTAGTTTGACATCCAGGTGATGATTATAACTTAAGTAATTTATATTTATGTAAAGTAAGACAGCAGATAAGCCATAGATCAATTTATTAAAAATATTTCTTCATGGGAGAGTTATAATTTTTATTATTAAGATTTCTACCATTATCCAAAAGATAAGAGCTAAAAAATGCTGATATGGCTGTATAAAAATGGGGAAACTTGTGCACTGTTGGTGATAATGTAAATCGCACAGCCACTATGGAAACTGGTATGGAGTTTCCTCAAAAACTTAAAAATAGGACCACCATATGATCCAACAGTTCCAATCCTGGGTATTCGTCCAAAGGAAATAAAATCATTATCTCAAATATATCTGCACTCCTATGTACGTTTCAGCATTATTTGCAATATCCAAGACAGGGAAACAGCCTAAATGTCCATCAACGGGTAAATGAATAAAGAAAATGTTTTATATATATATATATAACATTGGAATATTATTCAACCATAATAAAGAAGGGAATCCTGCCATTTGCAATAACATGAATAGATTTGCAAGTGTTATGCTAAGTAAAATAACCCAAACAGAGAAAGGCAAATACAGTATAATCTCATTTATATGTGAAATCTAAAAACAAATGAACAGAAGCTCAGAGAACAGATTGATGGTTATCAAAGTTAGGGGGGCAGTTGATGGGTGGACAAAATGGGTGAAGGTGGTCAAAAGGTACAAACTTCCAGTTATAAGATAAATAAGTTCTGAGAATGTAATTATTGAACAGCATCAACCCTGAATACACATTGGAAGGACTGATGCTGCAACTGAAGCTTCAATACTTTGGCCACCTGATACGAACAGCCAACTCATTGGAAAAGACCCTGATACTGGGAAAGATTGAAGGCAAAAGAAGAAAGAGGGCACCAGAGGATGAGATGGTTGGATGGCATCACCGATTCAATGGACATGAACTTGGACGAACTCTGGGATGGTGAGGGACAGGGAGGCCTGGCATACTGCAACCCATGGGGTCGCAAAGAGTAGGACACAACTTAATGACTTAACAACAAAAACAGTGGAGACTATAGCTAATACCATATTGTATATTTAAAAGTTGCTAAAACAGAGTATCTTAAAAGTTCTCTGTATGAGAAAAAGAAATGTGTAACTGTATGGTGATGGATGTTCAATAGACTTACTGTGGTGATCATTTCACAATATACACATAAATCATTATGTTGTACACCTAAGATGAATACAATATTACATGTCAATTATATCTCAATGTTTTAAAATTTCTGTGAAGTTTTTTTCATTTCTTCATAGAAAACTCACCAATTTTCTTCTTCAGAAAGAAGTTTACAAAAGAAAAAGTAATTTGCAAGTTTACAAGTTGATTCCTTAATAAACAAAACAGAATTTGTTGTAAAAAAGTTCAGCATCTCAAGATTCACATATATCCTAATGCAAAACAGATGGTTATGAAAATTTCTTCCTAAGAAGGCAGCTTCTTCCTAAGAATAAATCCTGCGGAAGAGTTTACCCATCCTTTTGTTCCTGTGGTGAATTCTGACACTAATCACTCTTTCTCTGGCAACAGTCACAGCAGGTTCTCTTCGCTCCAGTTCACAGCATCTATTTCCCAGGGCACAAGTGAGATTGCACAAAACATATTTTCAGGGAAACACACATGACACGTGTTTCGGGTCCAAGAGGCGATGTCAGCTATTACTTGGACCTAAAACCCAAATAATGTAAACAATGTTTGCTGAACATAGTTAAAAGTGTCTGTATTAACAGAATCTCAGATTTTCCCCAAAAGAGATTCATAGCTTAAAAGCTCTTTCAAACCAGTTAATCTCACAAGCTAACATTTTCCATTACTTGCTTTAATTTCAAACTATCTAAATGCAATTAATAATTTTGTTTGGTTGAACTATTACAACCCCTTAAAAAGTAGTTTGTGTTTCCCAATAATTGCTGCTTATATTCAGAGAGTTAGAGAAGAACTGGAATTTATATTGTCTGTTCTATTTCCATATGCATATCCATGCTATTTCTTTTATGTCTATTTGAGAATATTTCAAGAAGCAGAAATTGTCTCTATTTCTTATATCACATAGCACAGTATTCTGTACACTGTGGTTGCGCCATAAATATCACTGATTGTAAACTTTATTAATAAAATTTATGGATCTCAATAGAGTATATAGCAAGGTAGAAAACAAACCAGTTCCACCTAATACCCATTAGTTATTACCCAAAGCCTTATGTCAATTCTTTTCTGTCTGGTTGCCACATTTTTTAAATCAATTTTGTTCAGGTACAATTTACAATTAAATGTACCCATATTATATATTGATCAATTTTGGCAAATGCATACACCCAAGCATAATCCACCAGTATAATAAAAAATATATCTCTATATGTGTTTGTATACATGTCAATAAGAATACATATATATTATGTGTGTGTGTGTGTGTGTGTGTGTTTAAATTTGGGAGAGAGTATTTTTTATGTAAAATTCTTTGAGTTTTGGAATCAGTATAGACTCGTGTAACCATCTCCCCCATCGAGATACTAAATAATTTCATTCCTCTAAAAAAATTCCCTCCTGCTACCCCTTCACAGGCTAGTCCTTCCCAGACCCTGAGCCCCTAACCGCCACTGATTTCTTCTCTATCTGTATAGTTTTGCCCTGTCCATATTGTCATTTATTAGTAAATTCAATCATATAGCATCTAGCGTTCTGAAACTTCTTTCACTAGTATAATGCCTTTGAGATTAATTTGTGTTGTATGCATCAACAGTTCATTCTTTTTATGCTTAAGCAGTATTCTGTGCCATTGAGTCAGTGAAGCTATCTAAACAAATGGCTGACTCAGTGGCATAGATGGAAGTACCATAGTTTATGCATTGGCCCATTGAAAGTCACTTGGGTTGTGTTCGGTTCTCGGAGATTATGAATAAACCAGCTGTAAACTTTTTTGTACAGTTTTTTTGCATGAATATAAGTTTTCATTTCTCTAGGGAAAAACATGGGAAAGGGGTTGCTGGGTCATACTAAATGTATGTTTACATTTATAAGTAATTGCCAAGTTATTTTCCATGGTGACTGGGATGTTTTGCATTTCCCAGCAGTAATGTAAGAGAGTCCCAATTATGCACATTCTTAGTAGTGCTTGGTAGTGTTAAGGGGCCTTTTGTTTTTGTTTTAGCTTTTTGTTTGTTTTTTTGTTGTTTTGTTTCTTTAGTCATTCTAATCAGTGTGTTGTAGTTTTAACATAATTTCCCTAGTGGCTAATGATGTTGAGCATCTTTTACTTATCTGCTATCTGCATTCAAGTCTTTTGCCCATTTTTTCACTGGGTATTTGTTTTCTTGTCATCAATTTTTTGTGAGTTCTGGATACATTATTTTGTCAGATATATGATTTGCAAGTATTTTCTTCCAGTCTATTCTTTATCATCCTCTTAATAATGTCTTTTGCAGAGCAAATATTTTTTAACTTTGATGAAGTTCAATTTATCCATTTTTTTGAGAGATCATGCTTTGGTGTTGTCTCTGAAAACTGTTTCCCAAAGCCAAGGTCAAGAAGGTTTTCTTCTATGTATACTTCTGAAATCTTGATAATTTCATGTTTATACCAGTGATCTATCTTGAGTTAACTTTAGTGTAAGGTGTGAAATTAGGATAGTTTTCAATATGGATATCCAGTTATTCCAATACCACTTGTTGGAAAAAGTACACTTTCTTCATTGAATTGCCATTGCACCTTTGTCAAAAATCAATTGACTGCATATCTGTGCATATATTTTCTGACTCTGTTCTGTTCCATTAATCAATGACTCCATTATTTTACCAATACAACTCTATTCTGATTACTGTGGCTTTATCATAAGTCAGAATCAAGTACTATCATTCTTCTAGTTCATTTTTTTTTCTAAAATTGTTCTGTTACAGTTCCTGTGCCTTTACATGTAACTTTAGAATAATCTCATCTGTATCTACAAAATATTCTTATTGGATTTTTATTTTAATTCATTTAAATCCATATATCAGTTTGAGAAAAATTGGTTTCTTAAGTATATCAAGTTTTCTAATTCATGAACATGGTATCTCTTTTCACTCATTTGGGTCTTTCTTTTTTATTGAGTGTTTTTTAGCTTTAGTGTATAGATTCTGTACATGCTTGTAGTTAGAATTATCCTAAATTATTTTTATGGAACTATTTTAAATTGTATAGGGTTTTTTTCAGTTTACAATTGAACAATTGAAACTTGCTAGTATATAGAAATACTGAATGCCACATATTGTAGTGGAACTTTTTCAAAGGAAACTATCAGATGGTGATTGGAATCAAAACCATTTCACATGAGGACAGTGAAATTTCATCAAAGAAATGGATAAATTTGCTTTCAAATAGAAGATAGAAGGAGATGAAATAGATTATCATAGCTGACTTCAAAACACTGGAAAAACTATGAATAACTTTAGGAGTCATACATTTATTTTACAGAGTTAAAGTCTGAAATCAGTGAGAAAGTTGGCATTTCTGCTACCTAACACATTTAAGAATTAATCTGTTGCAATCTGGAACTCTCCAAGAAAAAAGATCTGTGAATATTTCTTCATAGTTTTTTCTATCAGAAGTCAGCCAAACTGAATAGCCTACTTATTTCTAAGCTTTTAGAAACATGTCCTCCAAGCTTCCTGGGTCTGCATTTTGGTGTCTGGTTAATTTGTGGGAGTTCTCAGTCATTGTTGCAAATATTTCTTCTCCTTTTTCACTTTCTTTTCCTCTGATATTTCTATTACACATACATCACACCTTTTGTTGTTGTCCTTGGACATTCTGTTCTGTTTTTTAAAAATTGTTCTTTGTTCTCTTTGCTTTTGGGGTTTTGAGGATTCTATCAATATCTGTCTAGCTCAGAGAATCTTTCATATCTTTGGAAAGATAGTCCCAACCAAAGAAGGTTAATACCTTTGCTCACAAGACTTCGAGAAACACGAGAGACTCGTGGAGAAATGTCTTGTAAAAGATAAAGAAGGAAGGACAAAAAGAAGGGAGGGAGGAAGGAAGAAGGAAAAAGAGCCAGGGAGAGACGAAAGAGAGGAAAGAAGGGAGAGAGAGATTTTCATACATGTTCCAAAGGAAACAAATTACCTCCAGAGGTAAATGTTGGCTAAATTAAGCTTGTTCATATGCATAAAAGGGCTTCTCTGGTGGCTCAGAAGGTAACTAATTCACCTGCAGTGCAGGAGACTCGGGTTCGATCCCTGGGTTGGGAAGATCCCCTGGAGAAGGAAATGGCAACCCACTCCAGTATTCTTGCCTGGAGAACCCCTGGACAGAGGAGCCTGGTGGGCTACAGTCCATGGTGTTGCAAAGAGTCAGACACAACTGAGTGACTAAGCACAGCACAGATGCATAAAAAGACTTTCTGTTAGACCAGAAAGCAATATTGTACAACTCTGTATATTTGAATGAGAAGAAAATTTAAAGATAATGGGCTATTTGAGGAGATTGCTAGAAATATTTTCATCTTCACCTCCATGAGCCAGTCCCATTTCTGATTATATTACCTCAGATATGCTCCATGATAGGAGTCTCTCTCCATCTCTGATTTTTGCAAAGAATAATAATACAATTGTCCTAAAAGTTTTTGAGATGCAAGTTTGATTCTAAACGGCCTTTATTCTAGAATGTAAGCAAGACTGAGCATATTTTAGTACCACCTATGCCAATATGGCAGGGCAGTATCAGTGTACCTTGCCCCAGAACCAGCAGTGATGACACCCACACTAGGTCTTAGCTAAGAATTGCACAAAGAAGACTCCCCAGCAAAGCAAAGTAAGTGAAGTGAAAGTCACTCAGTTGTGTCCGACTCTTTGCGACTCCATGGATGGACTGGAGCCCTCCAGGCGCCCCTGTCCATGGAATTCTCCAGGCAAGAATACTGGAGTGGGTTGCCATTTCCTTCTCCCGGGGAGCAAAGTAAAAGAGGAGAAAATAATAACAGACAACTTCTCACATGTAAGCCACTTTTCGCAGGAATATCAAAGAGACAGATGTACACGCAGAGTGAATGGTGGCAGAGCCAGAGAAATGTTTCTTATTTATAACTGTTTTATTTATCCATGTTGCCTCCTAGATTGGAGTAACCTGAGAAACGTGGTTTGCTTACAAAAGACTGACTTCATTTCTGAACACCAACATCTTTCTCTACGTTATTCACTACACATTTCATTCCTGTACATTATAAAAGAGAGATATTAAACATTAGATTGAGCTTGTTACTTCTGTTAGGTTATTTATATCTTTAGTGATTTTTACTACACTATTTTAATTTTTTCAATTTGTTTTTATTATTTATTTTTGGCTGCACTGGGTCTTTGTTGGTGCCCATGGACTGTCTTTAGTTGCCATGAATGGGGGCTTCTCCCCGTTGCAGTGTGCAGGTATCTCCTTGTGGTGACTTCTCCTGTTAGGGGGCACAGACTGTAGGCATGTGGGCTCTGTAGTTGCAGCACACAGGTCTAGTTACTCCAAGCCATGTGAAATCTTCCCTGACCAGGGATCGAACCGGTGTCCCCTGCTTAGGCAGGCAAAGTCTCATCCGCTGTGCCACCGGGGAAGAGCAATATGCTTTATTTTTAAGAGCAGTTTTCAGTTCACAGCAAAACTGAAGGGAAGGTACAGAATTTTCCCATATACCTCCTGCTCCCACACATGCATAGCCTCCCTCATTATCAACATCCCCACCAGGGTGGTATATTTGTTATAATTGCTGAAGACAGATATCTTTTAAAGACAAATCTAGAATTAACCTTGTGACAATCTTTCTCCCCTCAAGCAAACATTCCTATTTCTTAGATACAGAAACATATAATTTTATGTGTAACATAGTTTTTAAGTCAATGTAAGCACCTATATTAACATATATCAGAAATCTCAAACATAAAACAAATGTATTCACATAGTTAAAATTCTATCTGCAGCTCCCTCCTCTGTTCACTCTCTTGAAATGCAGTTTCCCTTCTGCCTTTTAAAATAGGTCATGTATAGCACTTGTGTTTGTTTTTGTTTAATTTGTGGGCAAAGACTTACAGACAAGTGCAAAAGTAAGTCCTCTTTTGCAACCCACAACTCACTGTTCAGTATGAGTTTTGATACAGATAAGAAGGAACATGATCCATAAAATGGGTGTGTATTGATGAGCTTAAAGATTGCTTCCAGGGCTATAAAGTTAAATAAGCTTTTAAATTACCAGCTGTATTGATCCTAGTACTCAGTTTTAATGTTGACATAAAACAAACAAAGATGGGCTCCTCTTTTTAGGCTTTTATCTTCGGAATACAGTGTCTGGATTTTCCAAAGGTATTGGCATATCCCAATGATCTCTGTCAAGTTTTAGGGTGTGATAACTTAGGAATTAATATGATTTGAACTTGATAAGCTTTTAGAGAACTAGACATCCTATCTCCTGACCCTAAACAGGATCCTATAGTGAACTGCTTGAGGAAATTGGATCTTAAAGATTACAGGCATCACAGCTGTGGATTGAGCAGAACTTTTTGTAAGGGCTGCCTTGAAGATGACAACTTTGGAGGAACTATGGTGACTGGCAGTGGAAAGAATCAGGACGTGTGAAAATCCTTAAAAATTTATTGACTTAAATAACTTTGCCTATGTTATGAATAAAAAGAAACCTTTGTGCAGGAAAAAAAAAATAGGTCATGTAGGCAGTATTGTTTTATTACCAGATTTTCAAGGGATTTTCTCTGGACAACTCTCCATTTCTGAAAACTAGCATTTTCCTTTTTGATAACTTAGCAGCTACAATATCAGGACAAGGAACCCAAATTCAACTGCACAGATTATTTAAATTCCTCTCATCAAAACCTCAACATCTATTTTAATCACAAGATAGCTTTCAAGCCTGTAATATTTTTTGTTTAAACTGGAAATTGGCCCGTATCACTCAGACCTTGTTTTTCTAAGCTGACTGTGTCACAGAACTTGCACGTAGCTCCGTACTTTCATATGGAATGAATTATACCACCAATGGTTAGTCCAAAATTTCTCATAGTAACTTTTAAGGCAATAAGCAAGGATAGTCCTTTGAGAGACTTTTGAGTTGGGTGTGCTGGTATCACCACAGCATCAGGGACATGGCTTGTCATCTTGCCGTGAGGAAGGAACTCTATCTTGCTCAGTAAAAATAATGATGAGCATATCATTTTTTAGTATTTTTGTGTTGAATGGAGAAACGAGTGTTTAAAACTATCTACCAGATTCCTGCTGCCTTCAGGATAAGGACAAAACCCTTCATGATTGAACTCTTGGTTCTCAGGGGCCTTTCTAACTGTAACTCTGGAGGAGAATACTAATTTCTGTCCTATGCAGCAGAACTACTTGTTCCCAGGACAGTTCTTGGACATTCCAGGACACATTTACAGTGTCTTGCTTGACTACCAAAATAGACAATAACCATGTTATGGATAGATTTTACTAAATTCATTTTCTGAGGGCAAACTCATTCCAAAGTTCATTCTCTAAACATCCGCATCAGTCAGGGAAAGCTATGTTATGCCAAAGTAGCAAATAATCCTATACTCTAAGTGACTGAAAACACTTGAGGTTAGTTTTTCTCACTCACAGAATATGTCCATAGCTGGTCAACAGGAGGGCTTTGTGGGGAATAGTTACCCTCAGGCCAACAACAACCAAGCTGATGGGAAGATCTCATCCAGAACATGCCAGTCACAGTGACAGGGAGAAAAGAGAACAGCAGAGCACGTCCTGGCTCCTCAGTGTCTGCCTGATGGTGCCACACGATGTTTTCGTTCAATCACTAAGTTGTGTCTGACTTTTTGCGACTCAATGGACTGCAGCTCGCCAAGTTTCTCTGTTCTTCACCATCTCCGGAGCTCGCTCAACTCATGTCCATTGACTCAGTGATGCCATCCAATCATCTCATTCTCTTGTCTCCCCCTTCTCCTCTTGCCTTCAATCTCTCCCAGAATCAGGGTCTTTTCCAATGAGTCCACTCTTCGCATCAGGTAACCAAAGTATTGGAGTTTCAGCCTCAGCATCAGTCCTTCCGGTGAATATTCAAGCTTGATTTCCCTTAGAATTGACGGGTTTGATCTCACTACTGTCCAAGGGACTCTCGAGAGTCTTCTCCAGTACCACAATTCAAACATCAATTCTTTGGTGCAAAGCCTTCTTTATGGTCCAATTCTCGCATCTGTACATGACTACTGGAAAAACCACAGCTTTTTTTATATGGAACTCTGTCAACAAAGTTATGTCTCTGCTTTTTAATACACTGTCAAGGTTTGTCATAGCTTTTCATCTAAGGAACAAGCATCTTTTAATTTAATGGCTGCAATCGCGATTTGCAGTGATTTTGGAGTCCAAGAAAAGAAAATCTGTCACTGCTCCACTTTTTCCCCTTCTATTTGTCATGAAGTGATGGGACCAGATGCCATGATCTTAGTTTTTAAATGTTTCAAGTCAGCTTTTTCACTCTCCACTTTCACCCTCATCAAGCTCTTTATTTCCTCTTCTACCATTAGAATGGTATCATCTGCATATCTGAGGTTGTTGAAAGCCTGGCATGTAGCATGATGTACAGTGCATAGAAGTTAAATAAGCAGAGTGACAACATACAGCCTTGTAGTACTCCTTTCCCAATTTTGAACCAGTCCGTTGTTCCATGTAAGGTTCTAACTGTTGCTTTTTGACCTGCATACGAAGTTCTCAAGAGACAGTTAAGGTGGTCTGGTACTCCCATCTCTTTAAAAAATTTCCACAGTTTGTTGTGATCCACACAGTCAAAGACTTTAGCATAGTCAATGAAGCAGAAGTAGAGGTTTTTATGGAACTCCCTTGCTTTCTCCATGATCCAACAAATGTTGGCAATTTGATCTCCTGGTTCCTCTGACTCTTTCAAACCCAGCTTCTACATCTGGAATTTCTTGGTTCACATATTGCTGGAACTGAACTTGAAGGATTTGGAGCATAATCTTGCTAGTATGTGAAATGAGTGCAGCTGTACTGTAGTTTGAAAATTCTTTGACATTGTCCTTCTTTGGAATTGTAATGAAAACTGACCTTTTCCAGTCCTGTGGCCACTGCTGAGTTTTCCAAATTTGCTGGCACTTTTGCAGCAGCATCATTTAGGATTTGAAACAGCTCAGCTGGAATTCCATCACCTCCACTAGCTTTGTTCATAACAGTGCTTCCTAAGGCCAACTAGTTCATACTCCAGGTTGTCTGGCTCCAGGTAAGTGGCCACACCATTGTGGTATCCAGGTCATTAAGACCATTTTGTATAGTTCTGTGTATTCTTGCCACCTCTTCTTAATGTCTTCTGCTTCTGTTAGGTTCTTACCATTTCTATGCGCATTGAGCCCATCCTTGCATGAAATGTTCTCTTGATATCTCCAATTTTCTTGAAGAGAACTCTAGTCTTTCCCATTCTATTGTTTTCATCTATTTCTCTGCATTGTTCACTTAAAAAGGCTTTCTTATCTCTCCTTGCTATTCTCTAGAACTCTACATTCAGGTGGGTATCTCTTTCCCTTTCTCCCTGTCTTTCACTCCTCTTCTTTCCTCAGCTATTTGTAAAGCCTCCTTAGACAACCACTTTGCCGTATTACATTTCTTTTTCTTGAGGATGGTTTTGGTCACGACCTCCTGTACAATGTTGTGAACCATCATTCATAGTTCTTCAGGCACTCTATCAGATCTAATCCCTTGAATCTACTTGTCACTTCCACTGTATAATCGTAAGGGATTTGATTCAGGTCATACCTGAATGGTCTAGTGGTTTTCCCTACTTTCTTCAATTTAAGTCTGAATTTTGCAGTAAGGAACTCATGATCTGAGCCACAGACAGCTCCAGGTCTTATTTTTGCTGACTATATAGAGCTTCTCCATCCTTGAGTGCAAGGAACATAATCAATCCGATTTCAGTATTGACCATCTGGTGATGTCCATGTGTAGAGTCATCTCTTGTGTTGTTGGAAGAGGGTGTTTGCTGTGACCAGTGCATTCTCTTGGCAAAATTCTGTTAGCCTTTGCCCTGCTTCATTTGTACCCCATGGCCAAACTTGCCTGTTATTCTGGGTATCTCTTGACTTCTTACTTTGTATTTCAATCCCCTGTGATGAGAAGGACATCTTTTTTTGGTGTTAGTTCTAGAAGGTGTCATGGGTCTTCATAGAATCTGTCAGTTTCAGCTTCTTCATCATCAGTGGTTGGAGCATAGACTTGGGTTACTGTAATATTGAATAATTTGCCCTGGAAATGAATCAAGATCATTTGGTAGTTTTTGAGATTGTACCCAAGTACTGCATTTCAGACTGTTGTTGACTATGAGGACTACTCCATTTCTTCTAAGTAATTCTTGCCCACAGTAATAGATATAATGGTCATCTGAATTAAATTTACCCATTCCTGTTCATTTTAGTTCCTAAGATGTCAATGTTCAGTCTTGCCATCTCCTGCTTGACTATATCCAACTTATCTTGATTCAAGGGTCTAATATTCCAGGTTCCTATGTGATATTGTTCTTTATAGCATCAGACCTTACTTTCATCACCAGACAATATCCACAACTCAACATCATTTCCACTTTTGCCCAGGCACTTTATTCTTTCTGGAGCTATTACTAATTGCCATCCACTCTTCCCCAGTACCATATTTGGACACCTTCCAACCTAGGAGCAACTCATTTTTCAGTGTCATATCTTTTTGCCTTTTCATAGTGTCCATGGTGTTCTCCAGACAAGAATACTGGAGTAAGTTGCCATTTCCTCCTCCAGTGGACCACGTTTTGTCAGAACTCTTCACTGTGACCCATCTGTCTTGGATGACTCTGCACGACATGGCTCATAGCTTCACTGAGTAATATAAACCCCTTCATCATGACAATGTTGTGATCCAGGAAGAGGAAAATATTCTTAGACAAGAACAAAAGATTAAGATAATACTTAAGAGTAGTTCAGGTTAATCAATTGCAGTATCTTCCCATAGTTCAGTGCTGTTCAGTAAAGAAGATGATCAACACCACAACATACAAATATGCGCAAGCCTCACAAGTACATTAAATGAAAAAATCTATTCAGAAAACTACATAAAGTTTAAATACAAACAGACTCAAGTGACAGTGGAAAAAAGGGGATTATCTTGTGGAGGATGGAGGTAATATTGACTGATGGGCTGGCTTCTGAGCTGCTTGTAATGTTGGTTTTCAATCGGGATGTGAGTTTCAGAAAAGTATTCTCTTTGTGAAAATGTATTAAGCTGTACACTTGTGATATTGCCCTTTTCTATATGGATTTTACATTTTATACTTCATTATCTTCATTAGACTTCAATGAAAAGAAAGGAAAATGTGTCCTCATTTGTTGAAACTCAATGAAAAACAGATCCCACTCTCTAGAGACATTTTCACCACCCAACTCAGGGAAATTTTCATTTATCCTCTACCCAGGACAAATGAAACTCCCTCAGGAAATAAATAGCACCTGATAAACTCGCAAGGAAAAAATTAAAAACATTCAGATACGATCAATACCAACTGTTGTATTGGTAACAGTATTTTATAAACATAAGTTTCCATTTCCCAAAAAGAATACCATAAAAGCTTATAGATCAATGAAAACTAAGTTTACTAGAGTTACTCTGGTAAGGAAAGACACAAACTGGACAGTCTGAGTGATGACTGAGAAGAAGAAAATCAAGACAAGATAAATATAAGGTTTTTAAAAAAGCAGTAAATATATTGAAATATATCTTACTCTCACTATTAAGCAGGGAAACAATAATTAAAACAACAGAACATCCTTTTAACCATTACATAGGTAAAATTTTAAAAGCCAAATCAAATCTTTACCACTTGGTAATTAAAATTCCATGTACCCTCTCTCTTATAATCACTACTAAATTAAGTAAAAAGCCTAAATAGCAAAGAGTAAAAAACAGTATGCTCTCAAAGTATGACCAGTGTTGTAGAGGAAAAATAATATATTTCCATGGTTTTATTATTAAGAAGGAATGATAAAAATTTTAAACCAACTTTTCAGCTGAAGAAAGAAAAAAAGGTCAACAACCAGGATAACAGAAGGAAGAAAATGATTTTGAAATGCACAATCTAGTAATTGCAAAATAGAAAAACAGAGCTGATAAACACCTCCAAAGATGATGGGTAATGGAAGAGAAAGCAAACAGTAAAATAATAAAATCAAGTGTAAAAACTGAAAAAAACCTCATGTAGTAGAAGAAAACAAAAACATGAAACTGGGAATGCGAGAAGGGATATATCTGAAAATTTTTGAATACCACTGAAATAAATTGTTCTCTCAGAAAATTAAAATTTCCAGAACAGATTCAAGACTTGTTAAAAATATGAATAAACCAATGAAATATTATTAAAAATCACCTTCAAAAATAGATCTAGGGGCAATAAATATTACTGAAAGTGCAGTCAAACTGGCAAGGGCTAGTATTACCTCTGTTACTTATGTTCAAGAAAAGCTGAACTGCTATCTAACCCATTTGAAGTAGTAGCTAGCAATAACCTTAATGTAAAGTAAACATAGCATAGTTTCTAAAAATAAACCTCAAACTCCTGAATGTGCAGTATTACTCTCTACTCTTGAGAGTCCCATGGACTGCAAGGAGATCCAACCAGTCCATTCTAAAGGAGATCAGTCCTGGGTGTTCATTGGAAGGGCTGATGCTGAAGCTGAAACTCCAATACTTTGGCCACCTCATGCGAAGAGTTGACTCACTGGAAAAGACCCTGATGCTGGGAGGGATTGGGGGCAAGAGGAGAAGGGGACAACAGAGGATGAGATGGCTGGATGGTATCACCAACTCGATGGGCATGAGTTTGAGTAAACTCTGGGAGTTGGTGATGGACAGGGAGGCCAGGCGTGCTGTGATTCATGGGGTCGCAAAGAGTCAGACATGACTGAGTGACTGAACTGAACTGAACTGAATTGATCCTGTTGGAAAAGTTCAGGGTGTGTTAATAGACATACAAATGTGTGAAGTTAATGAATTTAAGAAAATATGTACAAGCCATCAAGAGTTTGTGATGACAGACATAGAAAAGGCACCTGTGGTTGCCAAGGGGAAGGGGAAGGATTGGGAGCTTGGGATTAGCAGATACAAACTAGTATATATAGAATGGATCAACAACAAGAGCCTACTGTGTGGTACAGGGTGTTGTTCAGTTTTTCAGTCCTGTATGACTCTTTGTGACCCCACGGACTGCAGCACACCAGACTTCCCTACCTTCACTATCTCCAGGAGTTAGCTTAAACTCATGTCCATTGAGTTGGTGATGCCATCCAATCACCTCATCCTCTGTTACCCCTTCTCCTCCTGCCCTCAGTCTTTCCCAGAATCAGGGTCTTTTCCTATGAGTTGGCTCTTTGCATCAGGTGACCAAAGTATTGCAGCTTCAGCTTCAGCTTCAGCATCAGTCCTTCCAATGAATATTCAGGGTCAATTTCCTTTAGGATTGATTGGTTTGATTTCCTTGCAGTCCAAGGAGCTCTCAAGAGTCTTCTTCTCCAGCACCAACTCTTAGGCACTCTGCCTTCCCATATGGTCCAACTCACATGACTACTGGAAAACCATAGCTTTGACTAAACAAACTATATTCAATATCCTGTGATAAACTAGAATGGAAAAGAATATGAAAAATATATATGTGTTTCTGTGTGTGTGTATATATGTGTGTGTGTGTGTGTGTGTGTGTGTGTGCAAGAATCCCTTAGAAAATGGTGTAGCCATCATAGTCAACAAAAGAGTCCAAAATGCAGTACTTGGATGCAATCTCGAAAACAACAGAATGATCTTTGTTCATTTCCAAGGCAAACCATTCAATACCACAGAATCCAAGTCTATGCCCTGACCAGTAATGCTGAAGAAGCTGAAGTTAAATGGTTCTATGAAGACCTACAAGACCTTCTAGAACTAACACCCAAAAAAGATGTCCTTTTCATTATAGGGGACTGGAATGCAAAAGTCAGAAGTCAAGAAATACCTGGAGTAACAGGCAAATTTGACCTTGGAATACAAAATGAAGCAGGTCAAAGGCTAACAGTTTTGCCAAGAGAACGCACTGGTTATAACAAACACCCTATTCCAACAGCACAAGAGAAGACTCTACACATGGACATCACCAGATGGTCAATACCGGTCAGATTGATTATATTCCTTACAACCAAAGATGAAGAAGCTCTATGCAGTCAGCAAAAACAAGACCGGTAGCTGGCTGAGGCTCAGTTCATGAACTCCTTATTGCCAAATTCAGACTTAAATTGAAGAAAGTAGGGAAAACTACTAGACTATTCAGGTATGACCTAAATCAAATCCCTTATGATTATACAGTGGAAGTAAGAAATAGATTCAAGGGTTTAGATCTGATAGACAGAGTGCCTGATGAACTATGGATGGAGGTTCGTGACATCGTACAGAAAGCAGTGATCAAGACCATCCCCAAGAAAAAGAAATGCAAAAAGGCAAAATGGTTGTCTGAGGAGGACTTACAAATAGCTGTGAAAAGGAGAGAAGCGAAAAGCAAAGGAGAAAAGGAAAGATATACCCATTTGAATGCAGAGTTCCAAAAAATAGCAAGGAGAAATAAGAAAACCTTCCTCAGTGATCAATGCAAAGAAATAGAGGGAAACAATAGAATGGGAAAGACTAGACATCTCTTCAAGAAAATGAGGGCTACCAAGGAAACATTTCATGCAAAGATGGGTACAATAGAGGCCAGAAATGGTATGGACCTAACAGAAGCAGAAGATAATAAGAAGAGGTGGTAAGAATACACAGAAGAATTATAAAAAAAAAAAAAAAGATCTTCATGACCCAGATAACCATGATGGTGTGACCCCTCACCTAGAGCCAGACATCCTGGAATGTGAAGTCAAGTGGGCCTTAGGAAGCATCGCTATGAACAAAGCTAGTGGAGGTGATGGAATTCCAGTTGAGCTATTTCAAATCCTAAAAGATGATGCTATGAAAGTGCTGCAATATGCCAGCAAATTTGGAAAACTCAGCAGTGGTCACGGGACTAGAAAAGGTCAGTTTTCATTCCAATCCCAAAGAAAGGCAATGCCAAAGAATGCTCAAACTACTGCACAATTGCACTCATCTCACATGCTAGCAAAGTAATGCTCAAAATTCTCCAAGCCAGACTTCAACAGTATGTGAACCATGAACTTCCAGATGTTCAAGCTGGATTTAGAAAAGGCAGAGGAACCAGAGATAAAATTGCCAGCATCTGTTGGATCATCGTAAAAGCAAGAGAGTTCTAGAAAAATATCTACTTCTGCTTTATTGATTACACCAAAGCCTTTGACTGTGTGGATCACAACAAACTGTGGAAAATTCTTCAAGAGATGGGAATACCAGACCACCTGACCTGCCTCTTGAGGAAACTGTATGCAGGTCAAGAAGCAACAGTTAGAACTGGACATGGAACAACAGACTGGTTGCAAATCGGGAAAGGAGTACATTAAGGCTGTGTATTGTCACCTTGATTATTTAACTTATATGCAGAGTACATCATGAGAAACACTGGGCTGGAGGAAGCACAAGCTGGAATCAAGATTGCCAGGAGAAATACCAATAACCTCAGATATGCACATGACACCACCCTTATGGCATAAAGTGAAGAGGAACTAAAGAACCTCTTGATGAAAGTGAAAAAGTTGGCTTAAAACTCAACATTCAGAAAACGAAGATCATGGCCTCTGGTTCTACCACTTCATGACAAATAGATGGGGAAACAATGGAAACAGTGACAGACTTTATTTTGGGGGGGTTCCAAAATCACTGCAGATGGAGACTGCAGCCGTGATATTAAAAGATGCTTGCTCCTTGGAAGAAAAGTTATGACCAACCTAGACAGCATATTAAAAAGCAGAGTCATTACTTTGCCAACAAAGGTCCATCTAGTGAAAGCTATGGTTTTTCCAGTAGTCATGTATGGATGTGAGAGTTGGACTATAAAGAAAGCTGAGTGCCGAAGAATCAATGATTTGGAACTGTGGTGTTGGAGAAGACTCTTGAGAGTCCCTTGGACTGCAAGGAGATCCAACCAGTTCATCCTAAAGAAAATCAATCCTGAAATTTCACTGGAAGGACTGATGCTGAGGCTGAAACTCTAATACTTTGGCCTCCTGATGCAAAGAACTGACTCATTGGAAAAGACCGTGATGCTGGGAAAGATTGAAGGCAGGAGGAGAAGGAGACAGAAGATGAGACGGTTGGATAGCATCACCAACTCGATGGACATGAGTTTGAGTAAACTCCAGGAGTTAGTGATGGACAGGGAGGCCTGGCATGCTGCAGTCCATGGGGTCACAAAGAGCCAAACATGACTGAGCGACTGAACTGAACTGAACTGAGTGTTACTGAAATCTTGATAAACTTGGAGAATTCTGGTCAGGTATCACAAGAAATTTGTATTTGTGACCTTTTAAAAATGAATGTGTACTATTTCTCGGGTAGTTAGTAGAAGGTATTAGGGCCTTAGAGCTAATTTACTATTATTTTGTTGATTAATGGCTCTCCCTTTTGCAAACAGAAAAGAAAATTTTGTTAAATAGTTTTTACACTTTCTTTAGTTTAATTCATCTCATGTTCCTTTATGTATACCCTCCCTCCCATATTTTTTCTTCCCAGATCTGGTTCCCTATACCTGGAGCTTCCAATCTCAGAAGATATTTACTTTTTCTCTTCTCTCTCTACCACTTCTCTTTCTTTCTCTTTCTCCATCTACCAATCCCAACCTGAGGAATTACAGCTATTCACAAAAAGTAGTCCTCAGCTACAGCAACTATTAAAAACAAAGAGAAAAGAAAATGAATACTGCTGTACTTTGATCAATTAAAAGCTTTCTTCATTTGTAACCTAAATACATAACAAAAACATAATCAAATTGTAGAGTCATTGGTAGTTTGAAGTAAAATGCTTTCATTTGCCTGGTCTTCCTCTCTACTCAACAAAACTTCAACTCCACATTAGCTACATCTTTTATACTGTTCTGAATAGCAAAACCATTAGTATATTTTACACTGGATGTTTTACTTAATTATAAAATAAATTCTTCCTATCTTTAAATCGTTGTCTTTCCCACAGAAAAGACACACCAAACAAATTATATGTAAAGTAACTGCCATCTTTCCAAGAGATCATCAGAATAATCTGATGATTAAGAAAGACAAAGTTTAGTACATCTACCACAATAAAGGATAGCAACACTTTGACAAAGGCTTAATAGCCTTAGAAGGAGAATAGAAGGTGATATTCATAGGATTGGGGAGTCTGAGTACAAATGGCTTCGGATAGCTCTTGCAAAGCGGAGAACTTTTGTTTAGGAGATTGGGCAGAATTTCTGACATCATAGTTCAGAGTTGGTGGTACGGTGACCAACTCATCCTTGGTTTCCCTGGACTTTCCCAGTTTTAGCTTGAAAATCCCACATGCCTGTGTGCATTCAAGTCACATCATATCAATTAAACTTAATTTGTTCATATTTTTATTGTGGCAAGGTATATATAATACAAAGTGGGCTTCTCTGGTGGTTCAGACAGTAAAGAATCTGCCTGTAATATAGGAGACCAGAGTTCAATCCCTGGGTCAGGGAGATCCCCTAGAGGAGGGCATGGCAACCCACTCCAGTATTCTTGCCTGAAGAATCCCACAGACATAGGAGCCTGGCAGACTACAGTCCATGGAGTTGCAAAGGGTCAAAACTACTGAAGCAACTTAGCACCCACACAACAGGTGCATATATAATATGGGGGCTTCCCAGGAAGCTTAGTGGTAAAAAGAATCCATCTGCCAATGCAGGAGACACAGGAGATGCCAATATGATTCCTGGATCGGGAGGATCACCTGGAAAAGGAAATGGCAACCCACTCCAGTATTCCTGCCTGGAGAATCCTGTGGACAGAGAAGCCTGGTGGGCTACGGTCCCTAAGAGTCACAAAGAGTGGGACACAACTGAGCGAATGTACACGGATGCACATATATGACCTTTGCCATTCTTTGGGGCTTCCCTGATAGCTCAGTTGGTAAAGAATCCCTCTGCAATGCAGGAGACCCCAGCCCGATTCCTGGGTCAGGAAGATCTTCTGGAGAAGGAATAGGCTACCACTCCAGCCTTCTTAGGCTTTCCTTATGGCTCAGCGGATAAAGAATCCACCTGCAATGCAGGAGACCTGGGTTCGATTCCTGGGGTGGGAAAATCCCCTGGAGAAGGGAAAGAATACCCACTCCAGTATTCTAGCCTGGAGAATTCCGTGAACTATACAGTTCGTGGGGTTGCAAAGAGTCGGACACGACCGAGGGGCTTGCACGTTCCCTTTCAAGCATTCCTTAATGTGTGACTGAGTGGGGATCACATTCGCAATGTTGTGCCACTACCACCACTTAATTTTTTTAATAGAAATCTATGTTCATTCGTTTTTCAATACAGCAGGCTGGGGCTGGGGATCACATGTTGAACAGAAATTTTCATAGTTCATGCCTTCATCTGGCCTTCAAGGGACCAAAGTGCTGTTTTGTTTTTTTTTCTTTGCAGTCAAATAAGGTGAAGTCTTTCTGTACATCGGAAGGTGAGCAGGATTGAAAAGGGCCTTGGATACCCTGCAGAGGTCAAGGAGCAGCACGAGAGGAGGTGAGATCTAGAGCCCAATTCCAGGATCCGCGGCAGGTAGGATTCCAGCACTCCCCGCGGGGGCGGAGCCTATGGCAGGGCGGGGCCGACAAGCCACAGAGGTTGGGCGGGGCCTGAGCGGGGCGGTGGGCGGGGCGGATGAGCAGTGGGCGGGTCCGTTTCTGGCGACTCCCTCCCGCAGCGCCTGGGCCTGCACCCGACGCCGACCGGACCGCGGCGCCGAACGGCAGTCTAGTCCCTGGCCCATCTCCATGTTGGTGGCGGCCTGAGCGGAAGCCCGAGTGGGATGCGGCTGACGCGGAAGCGTCTCTGCTCGATTTTCATAGCCGTGTACTGCCTCTTCTCGCTCTACGCCGCCTACCACGTCTTCTTCGGGCGCCGCCGCCGGACGCCGGACGCGCCTTTGCGGGGCCTCAGGAAGGGGGTTGTCCCGGTGCGGGAGAGGCGCGGCCGAGGTAGGACACCGGACCGCGGCCTCGCTCCTCGGCTGCGCGCCGGGGCGCGGGGCTGAGGGCTGGTAGGGGCCGGGGTGGCTGAGCCACGCTGCCACCAGCCCCGCTCTCGGGTCCAGGATGGCTCCGGGGCGCACTTCTCCTCTTCCAGCTCTCCGCAGCCACCCCAGGCCTCGGGATTGGAGGCTATAGGAATGCTCCGGGCCTCGCCCAGATCTCACGTGCTGTTGCCACTCCCCATCCCTGGGGCTAACAGGTGCACGCACTTTTAAAAATACATCTTGAATATCCAAGACGTTGTCACAAAATGCCAGATTCTCTGGAATGCCGCTGGCTTAAAGACATCTATTCCCATATTGAAACAAAAGAAAGTGGAAAGTGAGGTCGCTCAATCGTGTCCTACTCTTTGCGACCCCATGGACAGTAGCCTACCAGGCTCCTCCGTCCATGGGATTTTCCAGGCAAGAGTACTGGAGTGGGTTGCCATTTCCTTCTTCAGAGGATCTTCCTGACCCTGGAGTGTGTTGCCATTTCCTTCCCCACCCTTGAGTAGGTTGCCATTTCCTTCTCCCGAGAATCTTCCCGACCCAGGGGTCGAACCCAGATCTCCCAGATCTCCCGCATTGTAGGCAGACGCTTTACCGCCTGAGCCACCAGAAAACCTGGTCAAACAAAGCCTTCTCTAATCCTGCGGTGACTTCGGAAGACTAGAGCCCTTTATCTTCCTTCTTTGTATTTTGATCCCTTCTTTGTATTTTGTTGACCCTTGTCAGGATCGGACTCAGGCTTATTTCTGCCTTCTTTCAGAATTTTGCACAATAGTATCTGAAACTGTTGGACACTTTTCATGTTGAAATCAAGTTTTATGTATAGTTTGCGTAACGTATATACAATCTATATAGAATTGGCAAAAGTTAGGCTTGTAATAGTACATATTACTGTACCCAGTTATTTTAGACGGCTTTTTGGGGGAGCCTAACATTTTGTTAACATTTTATTTCAAGTTCTTTTGGGGTAATGGTTCAATCAAAATTAAGTTCTGATTTCCTTTTTTAAGTTTTTATTGTGTGTTTAGCCTATTCAAATTCTCTTGCTTAATCTCTTTGAAAAATTGAAGTTAGGATGCAGGTAAAACTCCCTCACTTTCCAGGTGGCTGAGTGGTGAAGAATCCACCTGCCATGCAGGAGATGTGGGTTGGATCCCTGGATAGGAAAGATCCCCAGAAGAAAAAAAAAAATAGCAGCCACTACAGTATTCTCACCTGGAAAATCCATGGACAGAGGAGCCTGGCAGGCTACAGTCCATGGGGGTTGCAAAAGAGTCGTACACTACTTAGCGACTAAACAACATCTAATTTAAATGGCTTGAATTTATCTACAACTGATGCTCTGCCTTATTAATAACACTTGTTACTCTTTTTATAACACAGAACAATCTACTTTGAGAAGTGAAGAATGGAATCCTTGGGAAGAAGATGAAAAAAATGAACAACAACACAGACTTAAAACTAGCCTTCAGATATTAAATAAGTCCACAAAAGAGAAAAAACACTTCCATGTACAAATCTGGGGCAAAGCTGCCATTGGTAAGTTAATGTTTAAAGCTAAGATATGTAAAAGCATCGTATAAAAGCATTATAAATACATTTATAGTCTATTTCACCATTTGTTAAGATACCATAATACATTTTCTTCACTTTTTTCAATATTCCATTTCTTTGTTAGACAACATCTGTGTAAACACACACAAACATACACATGTGCACCTGTCTTTAGCAGAGCACAGCTTTATTTGTAGATACAAAAGAGTTGGTTATGTAAACATCATTATATTAAAATGCCTATGTCAACTGAATTTTCATGGAACTATGTGTTTATTAGTCACTTGATGCACAAGTGTAAGATGTGGCCTCTGACCTTAATGGCCAAACAAGTTTAGGAAACATTGAACTGAACAAAGTTAAACAAGGTTCTTTGTTGCAGAAACTTTGTCAGAGGTTTTAATATGCCAGTGTTCATCATGAATGCCTCGGAAGGGGATATAGTATGTAGTTGATTAAACTTGGTTGCCCACTAAAACACTTTTGCTCTGAGTATCATGAGTATTGTGTTCCAAATTATATGATATGCTCAGTTAGAGAATGGGACCCTCAATGGCAAAAGAGTCAGAAAGAACTTAGTCAATTAGAAGTGAGTGTTCTGGCCATTAAACATGAGTTAAATAGATGTACATTAAGGGATTTGGATAAAAGGTACCAGGTGAAAGGAAAGTGAACAGAATAGTAGTGCCTGACCCATAGTGTTTCATAAATGCATAAACATTTGCACACATATATACATCCTTGAAAATTACTCATCTCTAAAGTTCAAGTACCCAGATCCAGACCTCTAATCATCAAGTTCTAGCAATTTTTCTCTCTATGAGAATCTGTCATATTAATTTCTTTAAATTTCCACTTCCTCATTCTAGTTTTTAATTAAATATACTTCTTAACAGTTTTCATGTTTCTAGACTTTTCTGATTTCAGTCTAGTAGGCACAAAGTGGTCAGATGAGCTTTATCAAGCATTGCATTCATCAGCCTGTTCCCCAGGCACAGTCATAGGATACCAGTTACAGAAATTCCCATTCAAAAGGGAGAAAATGGAAGGAGGAGTCACAGGTTTAAGCAGTTTTGATATCCAACCACGCAAATTCCATTAGGCTTCAAGCCCTGGGAGTGAGTGATCTATGGCTCAAAACGTTCTTTCTGGATTTTTCAGCCCCATGCTTGGGAAGTCATCCTTCCATTTTCAGGAAGGTTAGCATGTGTTTGCAGCTCAGTAGTTTTATCAGCCTGTTTCCTGCTGTTAGGATTTTGGGAATCCAATAAGCTTGTTTCATTTCAACTCTCTCTCTGCCCCTTTTAGTCCAAGTTGGCAGTGTTTCTATTAATATAACGTTCTCAAGAACCATGTCAGTCTCCCATATGTATGTCATAAAGATTCGCTTTATTAGACAAGAGTTCCTCCACAGGTGTTTCCTGAATAATCCCATCTCTATTTCTAGCTTCTGCTGATAATGGCTAAGGAAATCCACAAATCAACACCTAATGTTTTAAAAAAAACAAAAACCCTCTCTGTGATTGAATATTCTGACCAGACATTAGCAAAAGGATATCAGCTACATCTTTAGCGTTCCATTTTCAGGAAGGTTAGCATGCTTTCTTGACAGCGAATCCCCTAATTTTTCTTCTCTTTTGCAATCTGAAGAGGCTGAGAATTTCTAAAATCATCAAGTCATGATTCCTTTTTGCTTAGTTTTTTTCTCAGTCTCTCTTTTCAACTCATATTTTATTGTAATCAGTGAGAAGAAATGAGGCCACAGCTACTTTACTTAGAAATTTCTTCAACTAACTATCCAAGTTTATCATTTACAAGTTCTGCTTTGCACATAAGTGCAGGAAACAATTCAGCTAAACTTTCTACTTCTGTATATAACAAGGATCTTCTTTACTCCAGTCTCCAATAACATGTTCCTCACTGTCTTCTGAGCCCTCACCAACAGCACTTTTAATGTGCCTATTTCTTCCAGCAATCAGTTTATGATGATTTTGATATTCTCTAAAATGATACAAGTTTTTTCCTACTGTTCTCCTAGCTTTCTCCTGAGTTCTCACCAGCTGAGTCACTAACATCCATCTTTCTACCTACAGTCTGTTTTAAGTCAGTCTAATCTAAGTTTCTTTTAATCCTTGTTCTCAAAATTTTTTCAACCTTTCCCCATTACCCAGTTCCAAAGCCACTTCCAGATTTTTAAGTATTTGTTACAGCAGCACCCCATTTCTATAGCTACATAATATGTAGTTTCCTTTAGCTGCTATAACCAATTACCAAAAAGTTAGTGGCTTAAAACATATATTTTTTTTTTTTTTTAAATTTTTTTATTAGTTGGAGGCTAATTACTTCACAACATTTCAGTGGGTTTTGTCATACATTGATATGAATCAGCCATAGATTTACACTTATTCCCCACATATTTTTTATTTAAATTTAATTATTTTTAATTGGAAGATAATTGCCTTACAATATTGTATTGATTTCTGGTGTACAACAGTGTGAACCAGCCATAAGTATACATTTACCCCTCCCTCTTGAACCTCCATCCCACCCCAGCCTCCATCCCATCCCTTTAGGTCATCACAGAGCCCCAGGCTGAGCTCCCTGTGTTATATAGCAACTTCCCACTAGCTATTTATTTTACACATTGTAACATATATGTTTCAGTGCTCCTCTCCCAATTCACCCCACTCTCTCCTTCCCCTGCTGTGTCCACATGTCAGGAGACCACCTGCAGTGCAGGAGACTGCCTGCAATGCAGGAGACCTGGGTTCTGCCCCTGGGCTGGGAAGAGCCCCTGGAGAAGGAAATGGCAACCCACTCTGGTATTCTTGCCTGGGAAATCCCATGGACAGAGAAGCCTGGCAGGCTACAGTCCATGGTGCTAAGAGTTGGAGACAACTTAGCAACTAAACCACCAACCACTACCATGGGTGAGCAACATTCCATTGTATATAAAAACAACATATATTTTTTAATCTATAATTGACTTATAAGTTTCAAGTGTACTACATAATGATTTGACATAGATGTATATTGTGAAAGGATCAATACAGTAAGTCTAGTGAACATCCATCACCTCACATAGTTAAAACTTTTTTCTTGTGATATGAACTTTATGATCTACTCTCTTAGCAACTTTCAGATATGCAAATACAGTATTATTAACTTTGGTCACCATAAATTTATTATATTACATTTCTGAAGGCAGAAATCTAAAGTGTGTCCTCAGGCTATATTCCATTTGGATGCTGTAGAGGAACATCTGTTTCCTTGCTTTTTACTGCCTTCTAGTAACTGCCTTCATTCCTTGACCCATGCCCCACCTCATCCTGAATTCTTCTTCCTCAAACCTCTTTCCCTCATTTTGACACTCCTGGCTCCCTCTCCTGAGGACCCTTGTGATTACATAGGACCCACCTAGAACAAAGGACTGGTTCAAAATTGGGAAAGGAGTATGTCAAGACTGTATATTGTCACCTTGCTTATTTAGCTTATATGTAGAGTACATCATGCGAAATGCCAGGCTAGCTGAATCACAAGTGGAATCAAGATTGCCAGGAGAAATATCATCTGCCTATCTGAGGTTCTTGTATCAAGAACCACTCTAATGGCAGAAAGCAAAGAGGAACTAAGGAGTCTCTTGATGAAGGTGAAAGAAGAGAGTGAAAAAGCCGACTTAAAACTTAACAGAAAACTAAGATCATGGCATCTGGTCCCATCACTTCATGGCAAATAATGGAGAAAAAGTGAACACAGTGGCAGATTTTATTTTCTTGGACTCCAAAATCACTATGGACAGTGACCACAGCCACAAGATTAAAAGATGCTTGCTCATTAGAAGAAAAGCTATGACAAACCTCAATTCAGTTCAGTTCAGTCACTCAGTTGTGTCTGACTCTGCAACCCCATGGACTGCAGCTTGCCAAGCTTCCCTGTCCATCACCAACTCCTGGAGCTTACTCAAACTCATGTCCATCGAGTTGGTGATGCCATCCAACCATCTCATCCTCTGTCATCCCCTTCTCCTCCTGCCTTCAGTCTTTCCCAGCATCAGGGTCTTTTCAAATGAGTCAATACTTCTCATCTGGTGGCCAAAGCATTGGAGTTTCAGCTTCAGCATCAGTCCTTCCAATGAATATTCAGGACTGATTTCCTTTAGGATGGACTGGTTGGATCTCCTTGCAGTCCAAGGGACTCTCAAGAGTCTTCTCCAACACTACAGTTCAAAAGCATCAATTCTTCGGCGCCCAGCTTTCTTTATAGTCCAACTCTCATATCCATACATGACTACTGGAAAAACCATAGCCTTGACTAGACAGACTTTTGTTGGCAAAGTAATGTCTCTGCTTTTTAATATACTGTCTAGGTTGGTCATAGCTTTTCTTTCAAGGAGCAAGTGTCCTTTTATTTCATGGCTACAGTCATCATCTGCAGTGATTGTGGAGACCCCCAAAATAAAGTCTCTTGCGGTTTCCATTGTTTCCCCAACTATTTGCAGTAAAGTGATGGGCCTAGACAGCGTATTAAAAGCTAAGCACCGAAGAATTGATGCTTTTGAACTGTGATGCTAGAAAAGATCTTGAGAGTCCCTTGGACAGCAAGGAGATCAAAGCAGGCAATCTTAAAGGAAATCAACCCTGAATACACTTTGGAAGGACTGATGCTGAAACTCTAGTACTTTGGCCACCTGATGTGACGAGCCAACTCATTGGAACAGACCCTGATGCTGGGAAAGATTGAGAGCAGGAGGAAACGGGGGTGACAGAGGATGAGATGATTGGATGGCATCATCGACTCAATGGACATGAGTTTGAGCAGACTCTGGGAGATAGTGAAGGACAGGGAAGCCTGGCATGCCACAGTCCATGGGGTCACAAAGAGTCGGACATGACTTAACGATTGAAGAACTGCAACAACACCCAGATAATCCAGCATAATCTCTCCACTTTAGCATCCTTATCTTAATCACATTATAAAGCCTCTTTTGCTTTCTAAAGGTAATGTATTTACAGGTCCTAGAGATTTCATCTTTGGCCATCTTGGGTTGGGAGAAAGCATTACTCAACCTACTGTATTTGGAAAGGTTTATCTGATTAGCCAAGTCTTTTAACATGGGTTTTTTGTGCATGTCTTTTATTTTTTTTTTTAATTAGTTGGAGGCTAATTACTTCACAACATTTCAGTGGGTTTTGTCATACATTGATATGAATCAGCCATAGATTTACACGTATTCCCCATCCCGATCCCCCCTCCCACCTCCCTCTCCACCCGATTCCTCTGGGTCTTCCCAGTGCACCAGGCCCGAGCACTTGTCTCATGCATCCCACCTGGGCTGGTGATCTGTTTCACCATAGATAGTATGTGCATGTCTTTTAGTACCAGAGTATGATGAGAAAGTAACAAAACACATCTTCCAATGTAACTTTTTAGTTACATTTAGGTAACCTGGCTCCCCAATTACCTCATCGTCTCCAGAATACCTTATTGTGTGACGCTGCTCTCCTCTACTCTCAGAGCTTTCATGTAGGTGAAATCATGATAAAACATAGGGGCTGGCCTAAAGAGATAGGAGGCAGTGGCATTTGTTTGCAGACGGTATCATCTAGTGAAGGATGTGTGCTCATTTGGGAAGGAGGTGATACCTCCTTGATATATTGAATGTATATGCATACATGAGACCCTCTGGTTCTATTTGGCACAAGATGGTGAATCCATCCCCAGCTTGTTATAGTATAGAAACAGTTCTAAGCTAAGATAACTTACACTGTAATATAACACATTTCAGGATAAAATAGTTAGTCCAATGATACTTAGGGGTTTCTCAAATTTAGAGTCAGAGAGTTTATTAATATATCCCACATTTTGCCACATTTTATACTGACATCATCTGAGTTAGTCTCTTGTACATTAGCTGCCATGTTGATGATTTTGAGCCCAAAGAGGAATAGAATCTGATTTCTGATCAAATAATATGAAAGAGCAGAACATAAAGTCATCTCACACAATAGAGTAAACCAGATGGTAACTGCTTTCACTTTTTGTTTTTTTAATTACCAGGTTTGTATCTCTGGGAGCATATTTTCGAAGGTTTACTTGAACCCACTGATGTGACTGCTCAGTGGAGAGAAGGAAATTCAGTTGTTGGCAGAACACATTACAGGTATTAACTGTGCAACGCTAACCTTTGACATGTCGCTGTACAATGTTTTATATCAACACCAGAAGAAAACTCAGAGGAAAATATATTCATAGAAAGTATTTCCACTTTCACTTGTAAAGAATGGAGAATCTCATGAATATGTATTTGTAGTTAAAGCTTACCTTAAACATTTCCTTATAAAATTGGATGTTACAAAATTCTGCTTTTTTTGGAATTCTATATATGTTTTATTTTAATCAAAACATTTCTGATTATATGGAAAAGTTCATGCTCTGAATTTTGTAACATTTGGCTATTAATAAATATTTAACATTCTATCTTGGAATGATATGTAAACAAAGTGTTTTTATTTTTCTCTTTCATGTAATAGAGTCACCTATTTTCATAATATTCACATGGTAGCTAAAGCTACTGCTATTAGTTCTGAAATTTTTATCCATTAAAACATTTCATATATGAGTTCTATCATGATTTATAGTATAGATATAGTATATAGATAGTATAGATTACCATTTTACTGCAATATTCAGAAATCTTTCTTTAGATTAAATAAAACCAATGTATTATGAAGATTTTTTTGCACTCTTGTTTTTATAACTGTGATTGCATATTTTCTGAAGATTTTTAAATAGCATTAAGGCAATTTTATTTAGAAAAATTGTGGCAATGAAGTAATACTGTTTTCTATTATATTTTGCTTTCTAATTGAATAAAAACCAAAAGTAATTATTTTAAATGCTTATTTCATTTAACAGTTATATTATTGAGGGGAAAAAAATGTGAATTAATGATTATGGTTTCCATTAGGATTCTATTTATTTCCCACAGAGGTTAAGAGGAAGGGCTATGGTTAATATGAGTTTCATTTGAATTTTCACTTCTCTTTTAATTCTTTATTTACTGTATACTCACTTGGAAATCAATTTCATTGCATGTATCTTTTCAAAGAAATCATTCTTGAAAAGCAAACAGACTTTTAAATCATCACTGGTAATGATTATTTTTCCTTTTATCTCCAGGCTTATAGATGGGATTATAGATGTAATCCCACTGAAGAGTTTATACATAATTCCAAAATTAGAATAGTTGGATTCAGGTGTCTGCAAGTAGATGTGTGTTTTGCATATAAATCTAACATTTTGCTGTTTTAAATATAAGCATATGTTATGAGTATTAGTCTAATAGATCTATCTACAACATGGTGATGGTGATGGTGAAAAGTCGCTCAGTCGTGTCCGACTCTTTGCATCCCCATGGACTGGGGCCTACCAGGCTCCTCCGTCCTTGGAATTCTCCAGGCAAGAATACTGGAGTGGGTTGCCATTTCCTTCTCCAGGAGATTTTCCCAACCCAGGGACTGAACCCGGCTCTCCCTCATGGTAGGCTTTACCGCTTTACCATCTGAGCCACCAGGGAAGTCTCACCTACAACATATAGAATTTCCAAAAGAATTAACATACAGTGTTATTATATTGATAGCAAAGACTTTGAGCAAATAGCATTAACTCCAAAAAGAAAAACTCACTTCCTGTTTTCTTCTGAAATACTTACCTGAGATTTTATATTATGATTAAATAGCAATGCTATTTCCTTTTAGATTTCAAGAGAACTGTGTATTCAGGGAAGTTCACTGTTACAGCTGATTTTTGTAAACAGCTTACTAAAGGTTTAGGCTCATGGAAAGTAGCATATATAATTTATCCAAAATTAATAAACTTCTATGAAATTGCAGTTTTGAGTTGAATCAGGCTTCATGGGTACTAACTAAAATGTTTTTACACGTTCATTTTTTTACTTTCCCAAAAGTGAGTTGGAAGTAGTAGCTCCTCTTGAAGATACAGAAAGAGTTTCTGAATACTATCAAGATCCTTTAAATAAGCATAAATACATTCTATTTAAATAAACCTCTAAATTTGCAAAGAACTTATATTATTTAATTTTAATTTCATAACAGTTCTGAGGCAGAAAATAGAAAGGATATCATCAGTGTTCCAGGATAAATCAGGCTCCTGAATGCTTATTCTTAACAATTCATAGGCCCAAGTGATATAATCCAAGATATCAGGTGAATAATTCAGAATGGAAATAGAGCTATCAGACAGTCCCTGTGCTTATATTGGCCTGACCAGCTCCTTATTTCCTTAAAGGCAGGCTCTAAGTGATATCTAAATATTTGGGAGTTGTTTGATCAAATATGGAATTAAGTGTGGGATATAGCTATATGTAGCACTTCATGTTTCAGAAGGAAAGAAATGAAATGACTCCGTGTTCACCACTGAGTCCATACCTTATCTAGTCTGTGCTTAGGATGTGAGTAGTTGAGCACATGTGGGGCAGACTGAACCTGTGATTCAGCCTGTGAAGCCCTGTCGCCTCCGGACAGGGTAGCAGTGTGACTGAGTTGTTAAGGGCACAGACTCCGGAGCCAGAATATCCCAGTTCCAGTTCCAGCTTTACCTCTCATTAGTTGTCTGACCTTGGACAAATTTCTTAACCTCTCTGTGCCTGGATTTCCTTGAGTTTAAAATAAGGCAAATAATAGTTTCTATTTCACAGTACTCTTTTGAAGATTTTGAAGATTAAGTACTCATTTGGTGCTTAGATCAGTACCAGGCACATAGTAATCACTATAGAAGTCTTGTTACTAGTTTTATTATGTTTACTCTACTTAAATAGGTATTGCACCATCTCTGTATCTTTCAATTCTCCTTTTTCTGTGTTTCCATCATTGTCTATTATCTCTCCATCACATAGCTTCCCAACAAGCACCTTATTGATACATTTTTTATGTTAATGTGTTACGTTACAAGCTAGCGTGGAACTCATTCATCTCTTGAAGAAACTTTGCCTGTCTCTACTCACATCATCATATGTTCATTTATCGTTTAATTTCATAGGGAAACTTATTTTTAATTTCTTAGGAGGAATCTTCTGTTCATCGTGGCATTTGCTTTATTCCCAGAAGACTGCCTTCAGAATTCTGTAATGTCCCTATGCAGGCATTATTGTAAGGTATATAAATGCCTACCCATTTGATAAAACAAAAGTTAGATGCTAAGTTGCTTAATTCATTATTGTCTAAATTTAATTATGATATTTTCAGTGAGTATCTGGTCCTTATGAAAAAGGTTCTTTAAATATCATGATAGAATAAAATATGTCTGATCCTATTTTTAGAATTTCCAGGCATTACTATTATAAGAAGTTAAGGAGCTCACTACTCATTACAATGAGTGAAAGCATTTATAGATAATATTAATGGTTATACTATATTTAAGTTATATACTGGATCATAGATCAATACAGATTTCAAATAAACCTTTCATTGGTAACCAAAGATAATATAGTTAATTTTTCATAATACCCATTCTCCCTCTCCAGCCAGGCTATTAAGAGGGTGGGAGTGTTTCAGCATAAACACTGAATTAGGAAGGAATGGAGTCATGGCAGTGATACTGGCCATGAGAATGGGGTGAATTGCAGCAGCTATTCAAAAGTAAGGGCCATTAATGAGTTCAGTACACCTATTTGATAAAACTGAATTTTCTAAAACTATCAGTCAAAAACAATGTAGAATCAATGGCTGAGAGCTATGTGGATGGTTTAGTTTGTGCACTTATTATTGATCAAGGCATTTGCCAGTCTCTTAGCTGGCAAATTATTAATCTTATCTGTAACTCACTTAATATAACAACATACAGCATTTTTTCAGTAGCACTTACTGAATTTAGAAAAAATGAAACAGTATTTATACTGGATTCTAAAAAATATGTTTTGCTCACGTTCAGCTTAGAATTTAATATTCAGATTATTTCTCTGGACTATCTAAGTATCAAAAGTACTTAGGAGGAAAGTTTTTAACTGAACCTAGCAGAAAAAGTACAAATATTGAAGAACAGAAGTTCTGACTATTAAATATGTGCTAGGAAATCTAGAAGAGGAAGTCACTGTTTTAAAATTCCATGTATAGCTCCATAAATATGTTCATTTTTCAGTTAATGGATATTTATGACTGATGCATGATTCATAACTTTAGCAAACAAAAATGCAATGTTTCATCATGAATAAATATACTATAATATCTTATACATATGCCTGAGCACACATGCTCAGTCATTTCACTCGTGTCTGACTCTTTGTGACTCTATGGACCGTAGCCCGCCAGGCTCCTCTGTCCGTGGGCTTCTTCAGGCAAAATACTGGAGTGGGTTGCCATGCCCTCCTGCAGGGGGTCTTCCCAACCCAGGGATTGAACCCACGTCTTCTGCGACTCCTACATGGCAGGTGGGTTCTTTAGCTCTGAGCCGCTGGGGAAGCCCACATGTGGCGTACTGCATAGCTGGAAATTTATTACTAAATTGAATTTTGTAATTTGATTCATATTTTAAATGCAGTAGGAGAACTTAAATAAATCGGTAGAACAAAATAACTCCCTTAAAGAGAATTACAGCTTACTTATTTGACATTTACTGAGTTGCCTGCCTGTTGGTTCATACTAGGTTCTGAAGATCTCAAAGTGAATAACATACTTTTCCCTCAGGGAGTTCACACACTCGAGGCTGAGATAAATACATTAATAACTTTGATACTTTATACAGAGCATAATGATAAAGACGTGTATACCCCTTAGTTGTTAGGGAAGTATAACTCAATGTAAGTAGAGTTGGGGATATGGCACCTATCAGGAAAGGTTTCCTAGAGGAGGTGATAGCTGAGCTGAGTCTTAAAAGATTAGAATTTAGAAAGGCACCAAGAGGAGTGATTGTATTCCCAGCAGAGGCAGGGTCAGAACTGATACACAGCTCGGCTTGTGCACAAAACCTCAGGGCGTTCAGAGCCCCCAGAACATGAAGATGGGGTAGAGTAGCCGATGCTGGAAGTGGAGGGCAAGGGCCAGATCGTGGCGGGCCCTATACATGCCACAGTAAAGCTCTTGGACTTTGTTCTTGTTCAGTGAAAAACAGTTGGAGATGATTAAGCTAGACAGTGTGGTATTGTCATGCGTTTTTGGTGTGGATGTCTCTAGTAGCTGTGTGGGGAAATGATTTGAAGGAGACAGCTGAAATCAGGCAGACCACAACTTTGCATTAGAAAACTCTTAAGTATCCTGCTGAGATATAAATAAGGGATGAAATTGGGAAGTGGTATTCTGACAGAGCCAGGAATTTGAGAAACTTAGGGGCAAAACTATCAGAATTTAAGGATTATTAGATGAGAGCAAGAATCAAATGTGACAGTTCCCTGGTTGCTAGCTTGCATGACAAGATAGCTAGTATGCATTCAACATAGAAAGTACGGGAAGAATAAAAGCAGATTTTCCCGCTCTTCTCTAGCCCACTACGCAGCCCCAGCCTAACCCCCCTTTCACAGCAGACTATCCTGTCTGTTTCCTCAAGAGTAGCCATGACTGTCTCCCTTAACTAGCTCCTCTAACGTTTACCTACATGATCTCTAAGTGATCCCTCACCCAGCCTTCTCTCTTTTCCTTAGCTCTCAGACGGTGAGGTGATTCCCTAGCTCAAGATTAACTTCCTCTACCTGTGCATCCTTTCTACACATTGCAAGACCTTGCTCCATTGGTTACTTCCTTGCTCTCCTCATCTTCAGCCTTTCACTTATTATTACTTTCTCGCCTTCTCATCCACACTTTCTGAAGAGTTGTCTATGCTTACTGTCCCCACTTACTCTTTTTTGTAAATTTATTTAAGTATAGTTGATTTATAATGTTATATCAATTTCAGTATAGCAGAGTGATTCAGTTAAACATACACACCGACATATATACACACACATTCTTTTTCATACTCTTTTTCCATTTGGGTTTATCATAGGATGTTCACTATGGTTCCTTGTTGTTTATCCATTCTATATATAATTGTTTACATCTGCTAACCCAGACTTCCAGTCCATCTTCCCTACTTCTCATCCCCCTTGGCGGCCACAAGTCTCTTCTCTATGCCTGTGATTCTGCTTCATAGACAGATTCATTTGTGTCATATGTTAGATTGCACTTGTAAGTAATATATGGTTTTGTGTTTTTATGACTTAATGCACTTAGTATGATAATGTCTAGGTCCACCATATTGCTGCAAATGGCATGTTTCATTGTTTTTTATGGCTGAGTAGTATTCCATTGTGTATATATAGCACATCTTTATCCATTCATCTGTCATTGAGCATTTAGGTTGCTTCTACATCTTGGCTGCTGTGAATAGCGCTACTGTGGACATAGGAGTCCTTGTATCTTTTTGAATTACAGTTTTATTTGAATATATGCTCAGGAGTGAGATTGCTAGATCATATGGCAACTCTATTTTCAACTGTATTGTTAGTTTTTTGAGGAACTTTCATACTGCTTTCCATAGTGGCTCTACCAACTTACATTCCCACCAACAGTGAGGGAGGCGCCCTTTTCTCCATACCCTCTTCAGCATTTGTTAATTTGTAGACTTTTTAATGGTGGTGTAGACTTTTTAATTTAACAGACTTTAAAACAGTTTAAGTTTAACTTTTAAACTGTTACGAATTTTGAGTTGCTTGAGTTGCACGTCTCCTCACTTAACTTCTTACTGTCCCCTTACTTCTCATTCACTTCTCAACTCATTGCAGTTTGACTACCACACCTTCCAACACACACATACACACAACTATCTGAATCATGGGGATTTTTTTTACCCCTATAGTTTCTTTATCTAAATCCGTGTTTCCCAAATTATGTACTAAGGTACCCTGGGGCACCACAAAGTATTTTTAATATTTGTGGGAATGACAGTTACACTTCGCATCTGTCAAACACCATGCAAATTGCTAGTTTGAGGTAGTTCACACTTTCAGCATTAGATCACCCTACATCCACTTCAGAAATGTTACACATTTGTGGAGCTGGGTTTCTCATGATTGCTGTGATCAAATCCAGGTACCACTCAGAAATCAAAGTGGAATAAGCAGTGTCCTCTCTGATTCCAAGGTTTGAGAAGTTGTATAGTGCTCCGTAGGTACACACATCCCATTATAAGTATGTATAGCTAGTTAAGAATGAAATAGGAATATTACTTTTTTCTTCAGTGTATGCATGTTATATTTTAAGTGTCTTCTAAGCTCTTGGACAGAAATACTTAACAAGTTATTTGAATCTAACAGCTTAAAAAACCTTGCTCATTAACCATTACTCATTATTTTTGGTTTGGTAGATACTATGAAAAAATTACTAAAACACTGAAAGTCCTGGGAACCAAAAAATATTGGGGAACTTCTGATCTATACCTTGGCTCCGCAGTATTGACCCCAGGCCTTTCACCATTACTTGAACATGGCCTCGAGGTCTGGAAAACCAGTTGGTCAGAGCGTGAAGGGTGACATGCCTGCTTGCTGGAATGTGAGAGCCTTCTACAAAAAGGGAGCAGCAGAGACTCCACAGCGGGTCAGATGTGCCCTGAATAAATAATGCTTTTGTTAATTCACATGGATCAATAAAGTTAAAAGTACTCCTCCCTATCACTTCATTTTGGGATCCTCACCACATCATTTGGGATCTTTCATTGCGGCGTATGGTCTCTCTAGTTGTGGCATGCTGACTTAGTTGCTCCACTGCCTGTGGGAATCTTAGTTCCTTGACCAGGGATCAGACCTGCATCCTCTGTGTTGCAAGATGGATTCTTAACCACTGGACCATCAGGGAAGTCCCCCTGCCTATGACTTTGGTGGTTTAGTCACTAAATCGTGTCCAACTCTTTGCAACCCCATGGACTGTAGCCCTCCAGGCTGCTCTGTGCATGGAATTCTCCAGGCAAGAATACTGGAGTGGATTGCCATTTCCTTCTCCAGCCTATAGCTTTAAAGGAGACAAAAATGTTCATGTACTACCAATAATAACTATTTTAAATTTACCATAACTATCCTCATCATCTCTAAAGTGCTTTCTAGCCCCTCAGATTCTGCAGATTCTCCTAAATGACTAAATAATCACTGAATCGTTTGGCATCTTCCTGTCCAAGGCAAATTCAAAAAACACAGTTTTGTTCCCGTAGCTTATCATCACTGTAGAACGTCATAAAAATCACACAGTACACACACACACAACATACATATTTATTTATATTTTGTGTTTTGACTAATATCTACTAATTTGAGCTAACCATAGTGTCTTGGGAAAGATTCAAGCTCTCAAGTTAGATTTGGATTCAAATCTCAATGCTGCCATCACAGGCTGTGTAACTTCAGCCTGATTTCCCAAATGCAAAATAGGGGCCTAATGTCCCCTGCAGAGTTGTTGTAGAGGTTAAAGGAGAACCTGTGCAGAGTGTCTATGTACCATGTATATAAAAGGCATTAATGTTAGTTTTTATCCCAAACAATAATAAGCAATAAAAGTAGGATTTCAACATGTTTGTACTAAATATTTAAAGATTCTAGCAAGTTATTTAAAAATGATTGAGCAGGCTGCAAAGAATCCAGGACCATCTAATTTTACCATAGGTTAAATGGTACTTTTTATATTTAATACATATTCATTTAAAATATTTCAGTGGTACTGGTTGATCAAAACAGCACATAATATGAAAATGTGAGTTATGAAATGTATCTATTCCTTTTATGATATTTTTAAGTACTTTAAAGAATAGAGAGTAATACAATAGATTCCCATTTATCCACCACCTGGAACCGGGTGGCACAGTGGTAAAGAATCCAATGCAGGAAACAATAGAGATAATTTTCAATCCCTAGTTAGGAAAGATCCCCTAAAGAAGGAAATGGCGACCCACTCCAGTATTCTTGCCTGGAAAATTCCATGGACAGAGGAGCCTGGCGGGCTACAGTCTATGGGGTCATAGAGTCGGACATGACAGCACACCCACAAACAGAACTAACAAATTCTGGCTGTCTGTCATATTTGCTTCAGATATATAGCTTTCCTCTCAATTAAATATTTCCAATAAAGGCATTAAATGCGTTCTTCGTATTGTTCCTCATGTCCTTTCCTCTTCCTTCCTCAGAGTCAACCACTATCGTGAATTTGTTATATATCTTCCCATTCAAATTTTTATATTTATATAAAAATATAAGCATATTTAAGCATAAGATATATAAGCATAAGTTTTTCCCCTGTGATTCTTTCAAATTTGCATATAATTAATCTGTCTACAACCAAAACTTCCCATTAATCTACATCTCTGTCCCGCCATCCAAACTGGTTCAAAAAAAGTATTATAGAAATTATTTCTAGGAAGAATATGGATGAAGTATCATTGTATATTTTACATAAAATGACATAGAACTTCTGGTACCAAACAATTTTGTTCTCTTCGTGTTTGTCTCTTGTTTTTCTTTTGTTTTTACCAGCTTCATCACTGGTCCGGCTGTGGTCCCTGGGTACTTCTCTGTTGATGTGAACAACGTGGTCCTTGTTCTAAATGGAAGAGAAAAGGCGAAGGTCTTTTATGCCACCCAGTGGTTACTTTATGCACAGAATTTAGTGCAAACTCAAAGACTCCAGCATCTTGCTGTTGTTTTGCTAGGAAATGAACATTGTAATAATGACTGGATAAACCAATTCCTCAAAAGAAACGGAGGCTCTGTGGAACGACTTTTCATAATATATGACAGCCCCTGGATTAATGACGTGGATGTTTTTCAGTGGCCTTTAGGAGTAGCAACGTAAGTACAAATTATTTTTATATGTTTCCAGGCTCTAAGACCTGAATCTCTGTATCAGGAAGACTGTGTTTTAGATTTGTGATAAATGTAGTTCTTCTGAGCTCCTTGAGGCCATGTGCAACCTTTTCTATGGGCAGAAATGTGGTTTGGCCTCATGCTTTGGTAATAGTAGTTGATATTTTTAGAGTATTTTAGACTTTGATGAGGAGACCAGATAAGTTACATTTTTGTATTTTCGAACCCCAAGGCATAGTAAATTTTCAAATTGATCAGTAGTGCCTTAAAGAGATGTTTAGCAGTGGATGGCAGACAGATTTTCTAAAAACAATTACAGAATCTATTCATATATATCTATATAACTATTATATAGAGACTTAGTTTTCTTAAACCCTTACTTTAGATCAAGTGTCACATCAAAAGCACCCTGACCCTTCGGTTTGGGAGGATTATAATATACTCAGATCTGACACTGAGATTGGTTGAATTTGCACAGATCTCTTGCATGTGCTCAGTCATGGCTGACACTTTGCAACCCGCTATACTGTATCCCACCAGGCTCCTCTGTCCATGGGATTTTCCAGCAAGAATACTAGAGTGGGTTTCCGTTCCTTACTCCAGGGGATCTTCCCGACCCAGGGATCAAACACACATCTCTAGAATCTCCTGCCTTGGCAGGTGAATTCTTTACCACTTCACCACCTTGGAAGCCCTCTCCCCCAAATTAATTTATATATTATTTTGGGGTTTTTTTTGTCTATCTTGTTGTTGTTGTTTAGTCAGTAAGTTGTGTCTGACTCTTTTGTGACCCCATTTACTGTAGCCCACCAGACTCCTCTGTCCATTGGATTTCCCAGGCAAGAATACTGGAATGAGTTCCATTTCCTTCTCCAGGCTATATTCCCAAATTAGGGATTGAACCCATGTCTCCTGCATTGGCAGGAAGATTCTTTACCACTGAGCTACCAGTCTATCTTTCTATTAAAAGGAAGGTTAGTTAAATAATATGTAATATATATGAGGACTTTCTTTAAAATTGGAAACTTATTTTTTATCATTCTGTTAGTACGGGGCCTTTGAGTAACAATAAGTTGACTTCAAGTTGCCACTAGTACATAAACTTCCTGATAGCAGGGATTTTTGGCTCCTTTTTGCACTACTTTATCTGTAGAGCCTAAAACAGTGCATACACACAGTAGGCACTCAATAAATATATGTCAAATGGATGAATTATGAAGTAGCTGACTAACCTGGTACTTGAATCAGATATTCACTTTCCATTATTTTATCACGGGTTACAAGATGTGACCTCTGACTGCTCCCCAGTTGGCTACACAAATGTCACCAGGGAAGCACATTGACAAAACATATTCTCTGGCCTTCCACGACCCGATTCTGACTCAACAGGTTTATGGTAGGGAAGAAGCAGACAAAAGGTTTGCTAGGTATAACCAGGTTTAAGATGCTCTGAAAAATCTATCCTTTGAGTAGAATGTTTTGAAACAAAAGAATTATTTCTTTATAGTATACTACATCACCTATTCATACAGTATAGGAGGGAAACTCATCATAATTCTGGTACTGTTGCACAAATATCTTCCTCATAGACCAGTGGTTCTCAACCAGGTGCAATTTTGCCCTCCGCCTAGGAGACATTGGCAATGTCTGGAGATACATTTGATTGTTACAAGTGGAGGGAGGAGGCGAAACTGGCATCTGGTGGACAGAGGCCAGGGGTGCTGCTCAATATGTTAGAGGATAGAGGACAGCCTCCACAGCGAAGAATTACCCGGCCCAAAGGGCAGTAATGCTGAGATTGAGGAAACCACTATTGACCTAACTGTTAAGCTTTGCTCTTATGTGAAGGTTGTAATTCAGGCACATAATTTGTTGCCTCTTATTCCCAAATGCCCATAAGAATGCGCCAATTGCAACAGGCCTCTCCTGTGTGGGATATAAGATTTTGGTTTTTTTTTAAAAATCTAGTTGAAAAGCTTTTGGAATTGGAGTTCTTTGCTATAGTAATAAAAAGAAACAAAAATAGTGCCATTTGCAGAGATGTGAATAGATCTAGAGACTGTCATATGGAGTGAAGTCAGAAAGAGAAAAACAAATATCATCAAATATTGCTTATATGTGGAATCTAGAAACAGTACAGATGAACTTATTTGCAGAGCAGAAATAGAGACACAGATGTGGAGAACACACATATGGATAACCTACGGGTACGAAGGGGGCAGGAGGGGTGGGATGAATGGGAGATTAGGATTGACGTATACTCACTATAAAATCGATCAGTACTGAGACCCTAACATGCAGCAGAGGGGACTCTGCTCAGCGCTCTGTGGTGACCTGAACAGGAGGGAGCACTAAAGAAGAGGGACATGTGTATCCGTGTGGCTCATTCACTTTGCTTACAGCAGAAACTCACAAAACATTGTAAAGCAACTATACTCCAGTTTTTTTTTTTTAAATCATGATTATTATGAATGTAGAAGATCCTTTATACTTTGAAGGTCTTAAGTTCTTCCTGTCTTGTAACTTCAGATCAGTAATAGAAGTTGAAGAATATAAAACAACAAAGCATTTTAGGTGCATAATTTCTGTAGCAACTTTGTAAAGGATGTCCAAGTGAGAATTTTGTTTTAAGTCAGTAGATTCAGGAACTTTTCCAAAGTAAGCATGGAAAATTATAACTTGAGATTTAAAGAATCTTATTTTATTTTTATTTTATTTTATTTTTTTTAGAATCTTATTTTAAATCTCTCTTTTCTACATCATAATGCTACCTCAGATGTTAGATTATGGAAATTTTGCCAATCTTCTTGTCATATATTAACTCACATGTTCTTACTTTTACAGATACAGGAATTTTCCTGTGGTGGAGGTGAATTGGTCAATGCTACATAATGAAAGGCCATACTTGTGTAATTTTGTAGGAACCGTTTATGAAAATTCATCCAGACAAGCACTAATGAAAATTTTGGAACAGGATGGGAATGATAAGCTTTGCTGGGTTTCAGCAAGAGAACAGTAAGTTCTGTGTGTACTTGATTCATCCATCATGCTTCCAATCTGAGAGTTGCTTTATGTGACACTACAGATTTCCACAGGCATTTTTAACTCCATTAACACTAGTCTTTCCCCAGAAGAAACATTAATAATTAAAGCTGTGAAGAAACAGTGTTGTATACCTTAAAAATAGAGAGCATCTCCCATAGTCCATCTTGAAGACAAACACTGGTAACTGTCCTATGCACATGTCAATTGTTAGGTTTCCTCAATAATGTTTGTTAGTCAGACTTGAACACAGGAGACTGTGGATGACAATCAGGATCTTAGGTTCACCTCTGAGATGTTCAACAAACCAGTTCAGTGTTCCAAGACTGGCATGCCATATGCCTCACAGTGTCAGGAACCTGGCATCACTCTGAGGACAGAGGCCATGTACTGTTCTTTGAACCCCAGGATCTAACATAGGACTTTGCATAATGTAGGCCAGGACAAGTGGGGAATGGATGGATGGATGGATTTAATAGGGTTAACTTTCTTCCATCTTTTACATAGTAATCATGAAACAGGTGTTCATGGACTGAAGGAAGAAATTTGGAGATCATTTATTTTATTTTTAAATAAAGTTTCATGTGTAAAGCATTGTTATCAGAGAAGTAATGCCTTTTTAAAAAAAATGTCCTTTTACATCTAGAAATACATTAATTGGAACAGATACTGTGTTCTAGAAAGCATGACTCTACTACAACCAAGAATACTCTACCCAGTGAAGCTTGCATTCAGATTTGATGGAGTGATCAAAAGTTTTACTGAGAAGCAAAAGCTAAGAGTATAGCACCACCAAACCAGCCTTAAAACAAATGTTAAAGGAGCTTCGCTAGGTGAAAAAAGAAAAGGCCACAAGAAAGAAGAAACTTACAAAGTAAAAAAGTAAAGACAAACATACAGTAAAGGTGGGAAATCATCCACACATGAAGCTAGTAGGGAGGTTAAAAGACAAAAGTAGTAAAATCATCTATATCCATAATAAGCATTTAAGGGATATACCAAATAATTAGATGTAAAATATGATACCGAAAACAGTAATTGTGAGGGGAGAAGAGTACAAGTGCAGGGTTTTTAAAATTCATTTGAAGTAAAGAGATCAGCAACTTAAAGTGATAAAAACATCAGTGAAACTAAAAGGTGGTTCTTTGAAAAGATAAACCCAAATGTATAAACCTTTAACAAGACTCTTAAAAAACAAAAATGAAGAGCACCCAAATCAATAAAATCAGAAAAGAAAAAGAAAAAGTTACAGCCAACATTACAAAAATACAAGGCATCATAAGAGACTACTATGTACAACTATATGCCAATACAGTGGACAACCTAGGAGACATGGGCAAATTCTTAGAAAGGTAGAATCTCCCAAAACTGAACCAGAAAGAAATAGAAAATATGAACTGACTACCAATAATGAAACTGAATCAGTAATTTAAACACTTCCAACAAACAAAAGTCCAGCACCAGATGGCTTCACAGGTAAATTCTACCAAACATTTAAGGAAGAGTTGACATCTATCCTCAAACTATTTTTTTAAAATTGCAGAGGAAAAAACACTTTCAAACTCATTCTGCAAGGCTGTAATCACCTTATGTGATACACCACATTAGCCAAATGTAGAGTAAAAACCATATGATCATCTCCATAGATGGCAGAAAAAACTTTTGATAAAGTTCAACATTCATTTACGATAAAAACTCTCCAGAAAGTGGGCATAGAGGGAACTTGCCTCAACATAATAAAGACCTTATACAACAAACCAGGAACAAGACAAGGATGCCCACTGTCACCACCATTTATTCAGCATAGTTTCAGAAGTCTTGGCCACAGCAATCAGAGAAGAAAAAGAAATGGAGTCCAGATTGAAAAGGAAGAAGGAAAACTGTCACTGTTTGCAGATGACATGATCCTATACATAGAAAATCCTAAAGCCACCACCAGAAAACTACTAGAGCTCATCAGTGAGTTTGGTAAAGTTTGGTAAAGTTGTAAGATACAAAATTAACATATAGAAATTGGTTGCATTTCTCTAAACAATTAGTGTACTATCAGAAAGAGAAATTACCATCTTATCAAATAAACTACCTAGAAATAAACCTAAGAAGGGAAAAGACCTATGCTCAGAAAGCTATAAAACACTGATGAAAGAAATTGAAGACAACATAAACAGATGGAAAGATATACCTTGTTCATCTTGTTCTCAGAATAAAAGAATTAATACTGTTAAAGTGACCATACTACCCAAGGCAATCTATGGATTCAAGACAATCCCTATCAAAATACCAATGGCATTTTTCACAGAATTAGAACAAACCATTTTTAAATGTTTGGAAACACAAAGACCTCAAATAGCAAAAAAAAAAAGTCTTAAGAAAGAAGAATGATTTGGAGGAATCATGCTCCCTAACTTCAGACTGTACTACAAAGCTACAGTCATCAATACAGTGTGTTACTGGCACAAACAGACATGTAGATCAGTGGGACAGAATAGAGAGACAGAAATAAATCGACATACTACGGTCAATTAAGCTGTGACAAAGGAGGCAAGAATATACAGTGGAAAAAAGACAGTTTCTTCAATAAGTGATGCTGGGAAAATTGGACAGATGCATGTAAAAGAGTGAAATTAGAACATTCTGTAACAATATAAAAAAATAAACTCAAAATGGATTAAAGACCTAAATATAAAGAACAGATACTATAAAACTATAAGAAAACATAGGTAGAATTCTCTTTGACATAAATAACAGCAAATTTTTTTTCAGATCTGTTTTCTAAAACGAAACAAAAATAAACAAATGGGAACCTGATTAAACTTAAAAGCTTTGGCACAGCAAAGGAAACCATCAATAGAACAAAAACCTAAAGGGTTAATATCATATATATATATATATATATATATATATATATATATATATATATATATATATATATAGCTCATCCAGCTCAACACCAAAGAAAGAAAATAGCCAAGTTAAAAAAATCGGCAGAAGAACTAAAAAGACATTTTTCCAAAAAGGAAATGCAGATGGCCAACAGACACATGAAAATATGCTCAACATGGATACATCAGGGAAATGCAAATCAATACCACATGTGTGAGGACCAAGAGACAGTGTGCCTGGAATGGACTGAGTGAGGGCAGAATATGACAGCTGATTGTGGAGACAGGTTTACTCTTGATATTCCTTTGCTACCATTGAACCAGGAGGTGTGGGGTAGGAGTCCTCCTTGCTTCTCATTGCTGCTTCCAGACCTCTTTCCCTTTTCCCTCCCTAAAACAAGATCAGTTTTGAATCTCATACCAGCAGACAAAAGTATTCACTACTCTTTCTCTTTGAAATCATAATGAAGAGAAATAAATTGGTAGGTTGACTTACTATATGAAAGAGATAACTAAGAAGAGTCTACTATAGCACACAGAACTCTACCCAGCACTCTGTAATGACCTATATGCGAAAAGGATCTAAAACAGAGTGGATATATGTTTATGTATAAATGGCTTATTGCCATACAGCAGAAATTAACATTGTAAATCAACAATATTCCAATAAAAATTAATTTTAAAAAATAGCTCCTTTATAAAGAAATCATGTAAACCTTGGGTTCATCTCCTTAATTCTTTGAAGAGTCTAGTTCCTGATACACTCTCATTCTCTCCGACATTTCTCCAGCCTCATTCTTAGTGATCCCCAAATCCACACAGATGGTCTTTCCATAGCCTTGGTCCTGCACATCCTTTACTTCCTCTCCTCCAGTGATTTGGGTCTCCACTTGACTTCCGCCATTCACTGTCATGGTCATTTTCTAGACCTCATGATTACACATACTGCATGATCTCAGGTTCCAGCAGTTCTCTCTGTGACCATCTCTTTCTAACACGCCCGCTCATTCCCTGTAATAATCTGATCTCCGCAGTTTAGCTGGGACTTAGAATTCCTTGTTCCTACTACCTTTCCATTGTCCTCACTCACCTCATCTTTACTTTCTTATTTACCCCACTTAAACGTCATAGTCAATCACGACTGCATATACACTCAGCTTCTTCATTTCTTAACCTAGCAAATCCTAACTGGTTAAATCCAGCTCTGTTACCTGCTCCATACCTCCCCCTGTGCAGCCACACTTGGAGAAAGGTGCTGACTGATCTCACTTGAAATATGTGACCTTGAATGTCTGGCAGTCATCCATTTCTGTTTTCCATGTGTTCTCCCACTTTCCTGGAAGACCGTTTCATACCCTCTTTGCCCAGCTGCTCTTACCTTATAACCCTATTGCTTATTTCCCTGAGAAAATAGGAGAAAACGTCTAGCTTTCCAGCTAGTCTCTCAGTTTCTACCCTTGCCCCATACAGTCTGTTCTCAACACGATAGCCAAACTGATTTTGCTAAAACATAGATGAGGTCACTTACCCCTCTGATCGAAACTGTGTGATAGGGTGCTCTGACTGCATCTTCTCCACCTCTCCCCTTCAGTTGCTCTGCGTTAGCCACCCTGGCTCCCTTGCTGTCCCTTGAAAATGCCAGGCAGGTACCATCTCATGGCCCTTATGCCTGCTGTACCTTCTGTCCTCTCCCCAGATATGTGTGGTCTGCTCCCTCATCACCATGCTCAGATGCCCCTGAGCGAGACACTCCCTGATCACCTATTTACAGTTGTAATACTGCCCTGTCAGAAACTCCCTCCTCACTTCTCTGCTCTGTTTTTCCACACAGTACTTAACACCTTCTAAATAATTGGCTTGACCTGGTTACTATCTGTCTCTACCACTTGAACTGAGATATAAGCTCCATAAGGGCAGGAATTTGGAGTGTGAGGTAGAGAGAGAAGACCTAGCACTCACCAAATTTTGGCTGGTATAACATTCATTCAGAAACTGTATGATCACTAGATTTTAAGTGTACAACTGCAAACTTCTCAAATTCTTAAATATTTTCAAGAAACCTGTTTGGGCAAGACTTGATTCATCTCTTCTGCCTGCCACCTCTATAATGCATTTACCATTTCCTGTAACCAACATTAAAAGATTAAATATTTTCTTCCATAAAGATACGCTTAGTAAAGTGAAAACTGCAGCTGTTTTTCTGATTTTCTAGGTGGCAACCTCAAGAAACCAATGAAAGCCTCAAGAATTACCAAGATGCTCTGCTTCAGAGTGACCTCACCCTGTGCCCAGCAGGAGTAAACACGGAGTGTTACCGAATATACGAGGCCTGCTCCTATGGCTCCGTTCCTGTGGTGGAAGACGTGATGACTCCTGGCGGCTGTGGAAATTCATCTGTGTACCTTAAGGCTCCTCTGCAGTTGCTCAAGTCCATGAATGCTCCTTTCATCTTTATTCAGAACTGGAAGGAGCTTCCTGCTATTTTAGAAAAAGAGAAGACTATAAATTTAGAGGAAAAGATTCAAAGAAGAAAAAGATTACTTCACTGGTATCAACACTTCAAAACAGAGCTAAAAATGAGGTTTACTAATATTTTAGAAAGTTCATTTTTAAAGAACAATAAAAATTAACTGTAATTCATTTTTTTCAAGCTAAGGTCTGAGTTTTTGAATCATTTCTAATGCTGTGTGTGTATTAAGAAATGTTCTTTAAGGTACCCCGTAGACTCTAGATTATGTCTGTAGTATTGACCAAGTACAGCCTTATTGGACCACTCCTGAAAATAAAGTTAAAATGTACTCAGACTCATTTGTACAAAGTTGAGTGATTGAGCATTTATTAACGCTTCTCACTCCTTTAAATCTGCTCGAGGCAAGCAGCATGGTTTAGTGGAAAGACTGGGCTGAGGAGTCAGACAAAGCCTGGGTTTAAACCTCACTGCTGTACCTACTATCGGGGACCTTGAGCAAGCCACCTCGTTGTTTTGAGTGTAGGTTCCTTTCCATGTAGAACAGAGATCATGGTACCTCGTAGAATTGATTGTAAATATGAAATGAAATAATATATAAAGTACTCAATAATGGAAATAATTTCTAATTCATTTTTCATTCCTTACTAGTTAATAATAGGGTTAAATTTAAATATTTTAATACACAATCATTTCCATAATTTGAGAGTAATCATACATCATGTTGGGAATGTATGTGGACAAATCTTACAGAGTTAGACTTTATTTATTTACATGTTATCTTTTGGTTATTATATTTCTTAAGTCTTTTTATTGTGATGAAGTACACATAACAAAATTTACCATCTTTAAGATTTCCAAGTGTACAGTTCAGTGGTGGTAAATACATTCATAATGTTTTACAACCATCATCTCTATCCATTTCCTTAGGCTTTTCCATCTTGTAGGACTGAAACTCCACACCCATTTAACAACCGCTCTCCCTTTTTGCCTTGTTCAGGTCCTGGCAGCCACCGCTCTACTTTCTGTCTCCACGATTTTGACTGTTCCACGTACCTTAAAGTGGAATCATACAGTGTTTCTCTTTTTGTGACTGACTTGTTTTACTTAGCATGATGTCCTCAGGGTTCATCTATGTGGTAACATATGTCAGAATTTCCTTCTTTTTAAGGCTAAATAGTGTTCCATTGTATGTATATACCACATTTTATTTATTCATTCTTCTATCAGTGGCCACTTGGATTGTCTCCACTATTGTGGATAAGGCTATTGTGAATAAGGATGTGATAAACATGAATATACAGATATTTCTTTGTGATCCTGCCTTTAGTTCTTTTAGGTATACCCAGAAATGGAATTGCTGGATTATAGGGTAATTTGATTTTTAATTTTATGAGATACCGTCATCCTGTTTTGCAGAGTAGCTGTACCATTTCAGATTCTCACCAACAGTGTACAAACATTCTAATATCTCCACTTCCTTGCCAACAGTTGTTATTTTCTGATATTTTGATAGTAGCCATCCTAACAGGTGTGAGGTGGTATCTGACTATAGTTTTTGACTAGCATTTCCCTAGTGATTATTGATAATGAGCATATGTCTCCTTTGGATAAATATCTATTCAAGTTCTTTACCTATTTTTTTGTTGTTGTTAGTTGACAGAGTTGATAAAAGTTGATGCTTTTTATATAAATCTGTTTTCTTTACATAATTTCCTAAAAGTGAAATCACTGAGCCAAAATGTGTACACACATTAAGGCCTTCTTAAAACTTTATTTTATATTGAAATATAGCTGATTAACAATGTGATAGTCTCGGGTGGACAGCAGAGGGACAGCAGAGCAAACTCCCCTCCCATCCAGGCTGCCACATAGCACTGAGCAGAATTCTTGTGCTCTACTGTAAGTCTTGTTGGTTATCCATTTTAAATACAGCAGTGCACACATGTCAATCCACAACTCCCTAACTATCCCTTCCCCCATTCCTCGTGTCCCCCACATCCCCCCCCAGCAACCATGGTTTGTCCCCTAAGATTTGTATGTCTGTTTCTGTCTTGTCAGTAAGTTCATTTTGTATCATTTCTTTTTAGATTCTGCATATATGAGATGCCATACAGTATTTCTCCTTCTCTGTCTGACTTCAGTGGAGTTAGAATTTTAGATTACTCAAGTTTTATTGGATCATGTATGTTGAGGTAGATGCCTAGAAACAGAATTTAGTCATGATCTAAACAAAACGTGGATTGGGGGCAGTCAGAGCGAGAAAATTAATGTCTAAACTCAACAAGAGTTGTCACTGAAGTGTGAAGTAAGACAGGCCAACTCAAAGGAGAGTGCTTTGTGCAAGGCTGTCTGATGTCCTCAACAGTGGCTTTGATTAAGGCTGAGAGAGTGTTCTTGTATCTTCAGGTCTTTGGGCTTCTGAAAGGATGCAGGGGACCTTGGACTCAGTCAGTTGCTTTGCCTGGATTTTTATTTTCTCAGAAATCCTGTTCCTTGACTTCTGTGAAACTAAGCAACTAACATTCCTTCCAGGAGTTTTTTGTCTCATTATATGAACGGCCACAGATACTGGACAAGTGTAAATACCCACAGTTTCTTATATCCAGAGCTCCCACAGAAGTATTCACATTATCAGAAGTTCTGGCAGCTTCAATAAAAAGGATCTTATCTTTGCATCACATTGGAGAATCACCACAGTGCCTGCCACATCACGGTGCCATGGTATCCTCTATTTGTTTTCTAGAGAACATACTTGTCTCTTTCGTTGTAACAGTGATTGTACGTTTTACCAGTCCCAATGCAAATGAGAGATTCTCAAACTGTTTACTGAGAGAAGTTAGTTAAACAAGCTACAGTTTGTCAGTTGGGCAGAATATCCAGATGTCTAAAGCAGCCAGGTATTTAAACTTATCTTAGATTCAGTCATGGTTTCTGTGGTCTATCTTGCTTAACACAGATTTGAATCACTTTAAGTGTATTATATTATTTACCTTTCTGAAATGGAAATGGAAAATACAGTTGTTGCAACTTCCTTTCCTGAGTACACCTACCGTGAAGCTGTTTTCTGGGTTTGTTTTTTAAATTTCTTATTGAAATACAGTTGATTTACAATGCTGTGTTAATTTCTGCTGTACACCATGGTGATTCAGTATACATACATATATACGTTCTTTTCATATATATGTTTTTTTATTACAGCTTATCATAGAATATTGAGTATACTTCTCTATCCTGTACAGTAGGATGTTGTTGTTTATCCTTTCTGCATATAATAGTTTATATCTGCTAACCCTGAATTCCCACTCCATCCCACTCTCACCTACCACCCTCCTCACTGGTAACCACAAATCTGTTCTCATGTCTGAGAGTCTGTTTCTTTTTGTTCAGTTCAGTTCAGTCGCTCAGTCATGTCTGACTCTTTGCGACCCTATGGACTGCAGCATGCCAGACTTCTCTGTCCATCACCAAACCCGGAGTTTACTCATAAACTCATGTCCATCGAGTCGGTGATGCCATCCAACCATCTCATCCTCTGTCGTCCTCTTCTCCTCCTGCCGTCAGTCTTTCCCAGCACAAAGGTTTTTTCAAATGAGTCAGTTCTTCACATCAGGTGGCCAAAGTATTGGAGTTTCAGCTTCAGCATCAGTCCTTCCAATAAATATTAAGGACTGATTTCCTTAAGGACTGACTGGTTGGATCTCCTTGCAGTCCAAGGGATTCTCAAGAGTCTTCTCCACACCACAGTTCAAAAGCATCAATTCTTTGGTGCTCAGCTTTCTTTATAGTCCAACTCTCACATCCATACATGACTACTGGAAAAACCGTAACTTTTACTAGATGGACCTTTGTTGGCAAAGTAATGTCTCTGCTTTTTAATATGATGTCTAGGTTGGTCATAGCTTTTCTTCCAGGGAGTAAGCCTCTTTTAATTTCATGGCTGTGGTCACCATCTGTGGTGATTTTGGAGCCCCAAAAAATAAAATCTCACTGTTCCATTGTTTCCCAATCTATTTGCCATGAAGTGATGGGACCAGATGCCATGATCTTAGTTTTCTGAATGTTGAGCTTTAAGCCAGCTTTTTCACTCTCACTTTCATCAAGAGGCTCTTTAGTTCTTCTTCACTTTCTGCCATAAGGATGGTGTCATTTGTATATCTGAGTTATTGATATTTCTCCCGGTAATCTTGATTCCAACTTGGGCTTCATCCAGCCTGGCATTTTGCATGGTGTACTCTGCATATAAGTTAAACAAGCAGGCTGACAGTACTGCTTGACAGTACAGCCTTGATGTACTCCTTTCCTGATTTGGAACCAGTCTGTTGTTCCATGTCCAGTTCTAACTGTTGCTTCTTGACCTGCATACATATTTATCAGGAGGTAGGTCAGATGGTCTGGTGTTCCCATCTCTTGAAGAATTTTCCACAGTTTGTTGTGATCTTTGATGTGATCCACAGTCAAAGGCTTTGGTGTAATCAATAAAGCAGAAGTAAGTGTTTTTCTGGAACTCTGTTGCTTTTTGGATGATCCAACGGATGCTGGCAATTTGATCTCTGGTTCCTCTGCCTTTTCTAAAACCAGCTTGAACATCTGGAAGTTCACAGTTCATGTACTATTGAAGACTGACTTGGAGAATTTGGAGCATTACTTGGCTAGTGTGTGAGATGAGTGCAATTGTGCAGTAGATTGAGCATTCTTTGGCATTGCCTTTCTTTGGGATTGGATGAAGACTGAACTTTTCCAGTCCTGTGGCCACTGCTGAGTTTTCCAAATTTGCTGGCATATTGAGTGCAACACTTTCACAGCATCATCTTTTAGGATTTGAAATAGCTCTGTTCAAATTCCATCACCTCCACTAGCTTTGTTCATAGTGATGCTTCCTAAGGCCCACTTGACTTCGCATTCCAGGATGTCTGGCTGTAGGTGAGGGATCACACCATCGTGGTTATCTGGGTCATGAAGATCTTTTTTGTATAGTTATTTTGTGTATTCTTGCCACCTCTTCTTAATATCTTCTGCTTTTGTTAGGTCCATAACATTTCTGTCCTTTATTGTGCTCATCTTTGCAGTGAAATGTTCCCTTGGTGTATCTAATTTTCTTGAGATCTTTAGTCATTCCCATTCTGTTGTTTTCCTCTCTTTCTTTGCATTGATCACTGAGGAAGGCTTTCTTATCTCTCCTTGCTATTCTTTGGAACTCTGCATTCAAATGACTATATCTTTCCTTTTCTCCTTTGCCTTTAACTTCTCTTCTTTTCTCAGCTCTTTGTAAGGCCTCCTCAGACAGTCATTTTGCTTTTTTGCATTTCTTTTTCTTGGGGATGGTCTTGATCACTGCCTCCTGTACAATGTCATGTCCATAGTTCCTCAGGCACTCTCTCTATCAGATCTAATACCTTGAATCTATTTGTCACTTCCACTGTATAATCATATGGGATTTGATTTAGGTCATACCTGAATGGTCTAGTGGTTTTCCCTACTTTCTTCAATTTAAGTCTGTATTTGGCAATAAGGAGTTCATGATCTGAGCCACAGTCAGCTCCTGGTCTTGTTTTTGCTGACTGTGTAGAGCTTCTCCATCTTTGGCTATAAAGAACATAATCAGTCTGATTTCTGTATTGACTGTCTGGTGATGTCCATTTGTAGAGTCTTCTCTTGTGTTGTTGGAAGAGGGTGTTTGCTATGACCAGTGCGTTCTTTTGGCAAAACTCTGTTAGCCTTTGACCTGTTTTTGTTTTGTACTCCAAGGCCAAATTTGCCTGTTACTCCAGGTGTTTCTTGACTTCCTACTTTTGCATTCCAGTCCCCTATAATGATAAGGACATCTTTTTTGGGTGTTAGTTCTAGAAGGTCTTGTAGGTCTTCATAGAACCATTCAATTTCAGCTTCTTCAGCATTACTGGTTTGGGCATAAGACTTGGATTACTGTGATATTGAATGGTTTGCCTTGGAAACGAATAGAGATCATTCTGTTGGTTTTAAGATTGCACCCAAGTACTGCATTTCAGACCCTTGTTGACTATGATGGCTACTCCATTTCTTCTAAGGGATTCCTGTGCACAGTAGTAGATATAATGGTCATCTGAGTTAAATTCATCCGTTCCAGTCCATTTTAGTTCACTGATTCCTAAAATGTCAATGTTCACTCTTACCATCTCCTGTTTGATCACTTCTAATTTGCCTTGATTCATGGACCTAACATTCCAGGTTCCTATGGAATATTGTTCATTACAGTGTCGAACTTTACTTCCATCACCAGTCACATCCCCACCTGATCTCCAGTAGCACAGTGGGCACCTGCCGACCTAGGGAGTCCACCTTTCAGTGTCCTATCTTTTTGCCTTTTCATACTGTTGATGGCATTCTCCAGGCAAGAATACTGAAGTGGTTTGCCATTGCCTTCTCCAGTGGACCACGTTTTGTCAGAACTCTCCACCATGACCCGTCCATCTTGGATGGCCCTACATGGCATGGCTCATAGTTTCATTGAATTAGACAAGGCTGTGGTCCATGTGATCAGATTGGTTCATTTTCTGAGATTGTGGTTTTTCATTCTGTCTGCCCTTGATGGGTAAGGATAAGAGGCTTATGGAAGCTTCCTGATGGGAGAAACTGACTAAAGGGGAAACTGGGTCTTGTTCTGATGGGCGGACCATGTTCAGTAAATCTTTAATCCAATTTTCTGTTGATGGGCAGGGCTGTGTTCCTCCCTGTTGTTTGACCTGAGCCCAAACTATGGTGGAGGAAATGATATGTTCATTTATGTTGTGTTTTAGATTCCACCTGTAAGTGATATCATAACGTATTTGTCTTTCTCTTTCTGACTCACTTCACTTAGCATGATAATCTCTGTGTTGCTGCAAAATGTTCTTTTTCATTCTTCTTATGGCTGAGTAGTACTCCATTGTATATATGTACCACATGTTCTTTATCCATTCATCTGTCAGTGAACTTTTAGGTTCCTCCCACATCTTGGCTATTATGAATGGTGCTGCTATGAACATAGGGGTGCATGTATCTTTTTGAATTATATTCTTGTCCAGAAGCCTTGTTTTTGAAAACCATATAGTGTAAGAGGAATCCGCCTGCTGGGCTGAAGGCGGCGTCCTTATCCCACCCACCCCTCCAAAGGGGCTCTTCATCCTCTCCGGGATTTCTAGTGTGTCCCGTGTTTGTCTTTCTTTTTGATTCGCTCTTCTCTTGAAATCTGTTGTTTGAAAGGTTTGTTTAAAACTTTTAAAAACTCACTAAAAGCAAAGCAGGAAATGTGATAATGGATCATTAACTCAGAAGCATGTTTCTAACCGATGTTGACATTTATTCATGATGTTTTCTGTCTGTTACCATTTACTGGAACTCCACCAGGGATTTATGCTCATTGCATCAAAGCTCTTCCCTTCAGTCATCTTGGGCTAGGTTACACTGCTGGTTTTGTCTGTATTCAAACTTTTGATGTTTTGTTCATCGTGGATTCTTTTTGCATTAATTGTGACCTTTCTAAAAGCGTTGCATAAAATTTCACTCATCTTGATTCCTGAGTTGTTTGAAATCCTGTGAGTTTTGCCCTCAAGGAGAGTGCCTCACACCCATCACCCTAGATAACTAACAACCAAACCTCAAATCTTAGTGACTTAAAAGAACAAAAATATTTATTTCTTACTCATATTTCTTTGGGGTGACAGGTCAGCTGCAACTTTGATGGGCTCAGCTAGGCTCTGCTCAGCTGGTTTCTACACATCTTCTTTTTCCAGAAGTGTAAAAGGGAGGAGGAGAGTGTTACATGTTTAGAGGAGTTTTCCTTCATCCCAAAGTCATGTCTTTGTTCTTTTGTTTATTTGGTTTTGGTTGGTTGTCTTTTGTTTTTCTTTTTTTAAATGAGTAAATGTGTGTTCTAAGCTGAAAATCACATTTGTTTTTCTTTGCCTTCAGAGTTCTTATTTAAAATGTTTTTCTTTTATCCCAAATGATACCTCATCATAGAAGAAAATACAAATAAGGAAAAGTAAGAAATAAAAATCATATCCATAATCCAAACATGTCAAAGTCATATATATTCTCTCACATGTACTGCCAAATTGTAAATGTGTGTGTAATCCTTATACCAGTAAAAATTTGACTTTACATCTGAATATCTAACATGTAATCTCTTTTTGTGGGGGAGGGTGTGCCTTCTTTTCCTTTTTTTTTTAAACTATTAATTTTGTAATGGGGTATAGCCAATTAACAATACTGTGACAATTTCAGTGAACAGCGAAGGGGCTCAGCCATATGTATACATGTATTTACTCTCCCCCCAAACTCCCCTCCCATCCAGGCTGCCACGTAACTGAGCAGGGTTCCGTGTGCTATGCAGTAGGTCCTTGTTGGTTATCCATTTTAAATATAGCAGTGTGTACTACATGTAATCTCCTTCTTAAAAAATGCTGTTTTACTGACTAAGAAGCACATGAAAAGATGCTCAGCAGCATCAATCCTGAGGAAAATGCAAATCAGTGCCACAATATGATAACCACTTCACACCAACTAGGACGGCACGAACATAAAACCATGGAAAATAACAAGCGTCGGTGAGGATGTTAGGTAATTGGAACCTTATATGCTGCTGTTAGGAGCATAAAATGGTGCAGCCACTGTGGAAAACAGTCTGGTGTTTCCTCAATAAATTAAACCTAGAATTACCATATGACCCAGCCATCCCGTGCCTACGTATGTACCCAAGAGAATTGAAAACCAGGTGTTCAAACAAAAACTTGTACTCTTTGTTGTGGCATTATCCTTGGGAAATAATCTGATTATCCATTAACAGATGGATAGATAAATGAAGTGTATCCATAATAAGAAATATGATTGGGTTATAAAACGGAATGAAGCATTGATACATGCTACAACATGAAGAACTTTGAAAGCACTATGCTAAGTGAAAGGAGCTGGACACAAAAGGTCACATGTGATTCCTTTTTTATGATATGTCCCAAATAGGCAAATCCACAGAGATAGACCCAGGAGCTGGAGGGTGGAGGAGGAAAGGAAAGTTGACTGTTAATGGGTATGGGTCTCCTTTCAGGTGATGAGTAGATAGAGGAGAGCTGGTTGTACAACACTGTGAATGTATTAGATGCATGGGATCACACCCAAAGTCAAGTTTTTGATGCAGATATAAACAAGACCAGTTGTTCTCTTTTATAGATAAAAAGTGAAAGCAGTTGGCAGCAAGACCCAGTGTGGACACAAGTAAAACTGGCAGCATTCACAGGTAATTATGAGAAGTCTCTTAGAAACACCATAGTGTCAGAGATTCAGATGCACTTTTAAAAGTGCAAAATGCCAAGTGTTGTAATTATAGGTCAAGTCCATTAACCCCATCTCTTCTGGATACTTGGTAGCTTTGGTTTCCTTTGTTTAGTTACTCAATGTTTGACAAAGAGTGCAACTTTCCCTTCTATGATAAATGGTTTAACTCTTACACACCTGAAGCAACAGGGGGCCTGTATTCATTCACTCTTTCATTACCCCTGTATTTAGACATCATCTCCTAACTGACATTTGTAAGTCACTTAATGCTTACAGCCTCTTAGAAAATATGTATACTATTAACTAGAAGTGGCAGCATGGCAAACAGAAAGTGTGCTGACAAGGGGCTCCAAGGACACTGATCTGAGACATAGCTCCACCAATCTAGTTACTTTTCTGGAATAAGTAACTCAGTCTCTTTGAATCTTAGCTTTCTTATCTGTAAAATGGGAGTGCATACTGGACACCCAAGAGAGATAAAGACAACATGAAAAGGTAAAGAATCCGAAAAGCGTGAGGTGAGGTAAAACTCATGCTATTCTCCGTTGAGCCCAGCCCAGTTTCTTTCTTTTTAACCATTATTTATTTGGCCGTGTCGGGTCTTAGAAGTGGCCTGCTCAGTCTTTGTTGCAGCATGTGAGATCTCGTTCCCCGACCAGGGATCGAACCCAGGTGCCCACTTTGGGAGCTCAGAGTCTTCTCCACCGGACCACCCGGGAAATCCCCAGCCCAGGTTCTTTTTTTTTTTTTTTCTTAAACAAGGAAACCTTTATTACGAAAGTAGCCTGTGCTCAGTGTGAAAGATGGAAACAATTTACAGAAGTATACAGGTTGGGACAAGTGAGATTGTTCATTCACACGTTCTCCAAATCCTTCTCTACCCGCCTCCCACCCCAGAACCACTGTTTCTACTCTTTTTGCAATGTTTACATACACACACAAATGCACACACCATTTGTCTTTATAATTACTATTTTGATTGCCCATTTCTGTAATAGCAGAAAGCACAATTATCATTCATCCTTGCAAAACTCTTCGTCCCAGTTAAAGTCCTGACAATTGTTTCCCCTTGCTTGTCCTTCTTCCTGGTGGCTTATTTAATTCTGGGAATTTAAGGAGGGTCATGGCTTCTGAAGTGAGGAGACTGTTGGACCCCATGAGGGTTGTCACCCTAGAATTTTCTGGGACATGTATCATCTAACCCCATTCAACTATGCTCACCTCCTTGGGTGTCCCTGGTGCAGCCCAGGTTCTTAATGCTAGCTGTCCATTAGGATTACCTGAGAAAAATTTAAACTACCCACCTTTGTGATTCTGTTCATTAGTCTGGGGTGGGGCTCAGACATTGATATTCTAATGCCATGGTTCTCAGACTTTGAAAGTAAAAGTCACTCAGTCGTGTCTGACTCTTTGTACAGTCTATGGAATTCTCCAGACCAGAATACTGGAGTGGGTAGCCTATTGTCCCAACCCAGGGATCACACCCAGATCTCCTGCATTGCAGGCAGATTCTTTACCAGCTGAGCCACAAGGGAAGCCCAAGAATACTGGAGTGGGTAGCCTATTCCTTCTCCAGCGGATCTTCCAGACCCAGGAATTGAACTAGGGTCTCTTGCATCGGAGGCGGATTCTTTACCAGCTGCGCTATCAGGGAGCCCTTAGCAAGCCTCAGAGTCACCTAAAGAGTTTGGGAGAACACCCCCAGAGTTTCTGATTCCCTAGGTCTAGGACTGGGCTGAAGATTTGCGTTTCCAACAGTTTCCCAGATGATGTGGTTACTGGGGACCCACCCACTTGGAGAAATCAGTCAGAAAGGATTAGTAGAAAATGCCATAAGGGCATTTGAGGGTATATACGTTTTTCTCTTACTAACTGAGGAACGTAATATGTCATCACTCTGAAATTCCTCTTTATTTTATTAAGCATGTGCAGAGGATTCTCATTAAATATATGTGTTAAGAAATTGACACTAGAGATTGCTCCCCTGGGAGGGGAGCTAACAAATGTATTTCTCACTGAATACGTTTGGTATTGAATAAATTTTGCATCATATGCAATTATTTACAAATGAATAAATTAATTAATTGAAAGTAAATCCAACAAAATCTTGGCTCAACTTAATGAGTAACAAAAATAATAGAGGAATCATGCTCCCTGGCCCTTACTACAAAGCTTCGGTAAGCAAAACAGTATGATACTGGCACAAAAACAAACATATAGACCAATGGAATAGAATAAAAGGCCCAGAAGTAAACTCATGTGCTTCTGGTAAACTAGTCTATGACAAAGGAGACAAGAATATACAATGGAGAAGAGACAGTCTCTTCAATAAGTGGTGCTGGGAAGACTAGACAGCTACAGGTAAAAGAATGAAATTAGAACTTTTCTCTAACACCATATACAAAAATAAATTCAAAATGGATCAAAACTCTAAATATGAGACCAGATACTATAAAATTCCTAGAGGAAAACATGGGCAAAACACTCTTTGACAGAAATCTCAGCAATATGTTTTTTGTATCCCTGTCCTAAAGCAAAGGAAACAAAAAGCAAATTAGAGCTCATTAAACTTAAAAGCCTTTGCACAGAAAGGAAGTCATAAACAAAATGAAATTATAACCTATAGACTAGAAAGAAATATTTGTAAACGATGCTACCAACAAAGGCTTACTTTCTAAAGTGTACAAACGGCTCATACCGCTTAATATTAAAAAAAATCAAAACATGGGCAGAAGATCTAAATGACATTTCTCCAAAGAAGACATATAGGTGGCCAATAGGCACAAGAGAAGATGCTCAATATCACTGATCAGGAGAGAAATGCAAATCAAAACTAGAGTAGGTATCACCTCATACCAGTCTGCGTGGGCGTCATTAAAGGTGGGATTAACATATTCACACTACTGTATATAAAATAGATAAACAAGGAGCTACGGTACAGCACAGAGAATTATAGTCAATATCTTCTAGTGACCTATGATGGAAAATAACCTGAGAAAGGATGTATGTATCTGAATCACTCTGCTGTATACCTGAAACTAATCCAGTATTGTAAATTAACTGTATTTTAATTTTTTAAAATGGTTATTAAAAACTAATAGAGAAACCCTCTGAATATATTATGTATGACTGTCATCTTCCCCACATTGGAGTTCCCCAGTATTCCTTGCATTGCACTAAAATTCATTTAAGCAGTCATAAATAAGGGTTTTTTTTAAGGACAGAAGAAAGGAGGAATGGTAGGAAGGAGGGGAGAGAGAAATGGAAAGGAAAGGAAGGAAACATGAGCAGGTATACTAACGTTTGTGGTTTGGGCTGAGTCAACTTCATTTTTCAGGAGGAAAAAAATCACATCAGAGAACTAGATAAATATCAGGATTAAAAGGTACAGAATAAATGCAATATAAGGAAAGGCATCAAGGGTAAATTATCAATTGATAACACTTTAAAATACCTTATTGCGAAGATTCCCACACCACAAAGACTTAGGGGAAAAGAGAGAAGGAAAATATATCTATCTGCCTGTGAGAGTTGGATTGGATGGTGGATAAGAAAATAGATAGATAAAATATATTTCTTTTTAATCTTTACATGTTGTATATATTGAGGAAGTTTAGGTGGTGGTTGTTTAATCATTAAGTCATTTTAGCAACCCTACGGACTGCCAGACTCCTCGGTCCATGGGATATCCCGGGCAAGAGTACTGGAGTGGGTGTCCATTTCCTTCTGTAGGGGATCTTCCCAACCCAAGGATAGAACCAGCATCTCCTGCTTAGCAGGTGGATTCTTTACCACTGAGCCACCAGGGAAGCCCAAAGTAGAAACAGAGAAAATTTCAATTATAATATGTAATAGAAAGTGAATGACTTTTCACCGTGCAAGTTTAGGCTTTTGGCCTGAAGAGGGCAATGTGAAACTACAAATAGCATAATGGTTTCCTGATTTTGCTTCTGATATTTCTGAACTGAGGAGCCATAAGAGAGCCTGGGACTGGGGAAAGGAGGGCTGTTGGCATTTGGACAAATAAGTCTTTGGAGCTAGCAACTGTCTCCAACACCGCAGCTTTGAAACTGTTGAGCAGAACACCCAGCGGCTGGTGCCCAGGCCTGATTTTCTGTTAAGTCCCTTTCCTTTTTGCTGTTCAGTCACTCAGTCGTGTCTGACTCTCTGTGACCCCATGGACTGCAGCACGCCAGGCTTCCCTTTACAACCTAAGAATTAATATTGTATCCTTATTGTTAGAAGCGTCCCATTCTTTTTACCTGAAATGATTAGAATCTAGAATGTGTTCACTGTTTAAAGAAAAATGGGTTCATGTTAGTGAAGTCCTACAGCACAATCAGAAATCTAAAAAGTAGGAAATTTTTCAAAAGATAGGTTGTTCAAGCTTCTCAGAACTTTAGTAGTCTTTTGTTCTTTTTAACATAAAAAGACAAATATGATTACTTATATTTTATGAGATGTAATAGATTTATTAGTTCCTCATATAAATTTCACTTAAATTTACTTAAATTGAAAACATCCTACTTAACTAACCACCATGGCCTAGAGAGGTCCAGTTATGTTTTCACATGCGGCATGTCTTGTGTGCATGGGGACTGTCTCCTATATTGTTTCACATTCTCCAAACAATTCAAGGAAGAGCAAAGAAAAACAACCGATAAACATGTGTAAACATGTTCATCCTCGCCAGTAATCAGGGAAATGCAAATTGAAATCAAAAGGAGATACCATTTTAGACTCATTGTACAGACAAAAATTTTAAAGCCAGATTCGAGTTTGTTGGAAAATGGGCACCTCCACACGCTGCTGGAAGAGTCTAAATTGGCACAACCACACTAGAGAGCAGTTTAGCACGTGTAATAAAGTTAATGACGCGTATCCCCTGCAGTCCAGTAATTCTGCTCCCCTTAAGTGGAAACCTGACCGCACATTTAAACTCATTATCCCAGTGGGCTATCACCCCATCACCCTATAAGAAACTCTTGCACGTGTGCATCTGGAAGCAAATTAAAAAATATTCTTAGCAACATTGTTTATAACCACAAAAAAATTATCCAACAGCATACATGTCCATTAGCTGGAGAACAGAGAAATAAATTATGGTGTAGTCACTCAGAAAACTAAGGAAACTGCACAAACTGCCGGGACCTGCAGCAACATGACTGCGTTTCATAGACGTAATTTTGATAAGCAGGGGGCAGCACAGAGCAGATGCAATGGAAACCTACGTCACAACCCGGCGTCTAGCCGAAGCTGCTCTCCCGGCCAAAGGGCTGTGCCCTGGATCTGGCCTGGCTGGGAATGTTGAGTTTGTGCCCTGTGTTTAATTGGGACACCTCTCTTCTGCTCTCAGAAGTTGGCGCTCTTGGTCTCAGACCTTTGGAGTCAGATTGAGACTTAAACCATTCACTGCCTTGGTCCTCAGGCCACTGGGTTTGGACTAGAACCATACCATGACGTTCCCGAGTCTCCAGCTTGCAGACAGATCATGGGCCTTCTCAGCCTTCATACTCACATGAGCTGATCCCTCATAACAGGTATCTTTTAATGCATGTCCTTTGGTCCTGCTTCTTTGGAGAACCCTAACTAATACCGGGATCAAGTATTTCAGAATCTGCCAGGTTTAGGCGTGCCTTCCCACACAGAGCCAGACTTGATTTCGATGTTTTTCAGTTACAGTTAAACAGAAATTAAGGGACACAAGAAGGCAGATACCAACCCAAAGTCCTCAGCCTCCTTTTATTTCTTGAAACAAAAGCACCAAGAACTCTAGGTATTCCTGGCTCTTTCCCTGCCCTCTGTCTTCAGTGATACAGAGATGGCCAAGGGCTCAGAACTGCCTCCATTCACGGGTCTTTGGGGACAGATGAGACAGGAGCCATCTTCTACCTGCCCCTGACCCACTGCCCACACAAGTGGGTGACCACGCAAAAGAGGGCAAAGTGTTCTGGGGGGAAGGAGGAGGAGATGTTCAGACCTCTTTTTTGCTTTCTTCAGAGAAGACTTCATGGGCTAAATTGTGATAGCTAATCACCGTTCCCCTGGGAGCACTGAGGGGCGGGGTATTTCTCCCTATAGTATAATAAAAAGAAAGTAAACACAGTCTCTCCAATAAAAGGGGGGTGGGAACCATCTGTTATCTGGGAATTAGGAGACTGTTGCATATTCTGTTCCAGTGCCACAAATATATAGGTAACAGCTTAGTGGTTAAGTATTAGACTCTGGAACCAGATTGCCCTGCTTCTGATTTCAGCTTTGCTGCTTGCTAGCTATCCATCATCCTTGGGAAGACTTGTCACTTTCTTTTTTTTTTTTTTTTAAATTTTTTTATTAGTTGGAGGCTAATTACTTCACAACATTTCAGTGGGTTTTGTCATACATTGATATGAATCAGCCATAGATTTACACTTATTCCCCATCCCGATCCCCCCTCCCACCTCCCTCTCCACCCGATTCCTCTGGGTCTTCCCAGTGCACCAGGCCCGAGCACTTGTCTCATGCATCCCACCTGGGCTGGTGATCTGTTTCACCATAGATAGTATACATGCTGTTCTTTTGAAACATCCCACCCTCACCTTCTCCCACAGAGTTCAAAAGTCTGTTCTGTATTTCTGTGTCTCTTTTTCTGTTTTGCATATAGGGTTATCGTTACCATCTTTCTAAATTCCATATATATGTGTTAGTATGCTGTAATGTTCTTTATCTTTCTGGCTTACTTCACTCTGTATAAGGGGCTCCAGTTTCATCCATCTTATTAGGACTGATTCAAATGAATTCTTTTTAATGGCTGAGTAATATTCCATGGTGTATATGTACCACAGCTTCCTTATCCATTCATCTGCTGATGGGCATCTAGGTTGCTTCCATGTCCTGGCTATTATAAACAGTGCTGCGATGAACATTGGGGTGCACGTGGGGAAGACTTGTCACTTTCTATGTCTTAATGTTGTCATTTATAAAATGGGGCTGATACTGATAGCACCAAACCCACAGGACTGTGATGAGGATTACGTGAGCTATGCATGTAGCGTGGTCGGAGCTGCACTGGGGCACATGCAAATGAGTGTTCTTTGTTATTATTGTTCGTTGATGTTGTTCTGGGAAGGAAAATAAATACCTTTGTGGTGTCTTAGTTAATAATGACAGTATTTGCAGTCTTCTTATTCCAAATTGGATGCTACACCTCATCAAAGAGATGGAATAACATAGGAATTACCAACACTGGGGAAAGGCCAATAAGGGAGACATTTTGGCCAAAGAACTTGTCGGGGGGGCCCTGAGGCACCTCATGTGGGCAGTTTCTTGCTCTGCCTCTTTCCCCCATTGTGATCTCTGGCACTAACCCACAGCTTATGGCTGTGCCCAAACTGGATTAATAAATGGGTCTGGGAACCTCCTTTCCACCCAGATCGCCTGCCCTGGGTTTCCAGTAAGCCAGTGAACCCAGTTTGAATTTGAAGAGTTCATTCCCAGGTGTACGGCTGGAGAGTCTGATGTTCCACCACATACCTCACAGTAGATGCTCCTGACATTCTGAACACACTGAAGTCTCTGTCTCTGATGAAATCATGTTCTCCTAGGCTGAACTCCTAGACTACAGACCTCTAGAGGTTAAGATGCCGTTTCAAATACATTCTGTCTCTCATTCCAGCTCTTAAATTACATATTCTTTCCACTGTTGCATAAGCAAGAAAACAAAAGATCAGAGAGGCCAAAGCAATAGAACTGGAACCCAAGCCCAGGTTTCCTCTAAACCCAAGGCTCTTTCCATTCCATCTCAGTCACCTCACTCTTAACAGATCTTACACTCAGAGACGTCACCTGAGGGTGTCTCAGCTAACCACAGTCCTCTTACATGTGTTCTTAGTGTTATAGCGCTTTTACTTTCATTCATTATGCTTCATTTTGATAATTTAACCTCATCGAAATTAAAGAAGCACGATCCTCAAATACAAAGAATTTCCACTGAAGAGCAATACAATATCCAAATGATGCAGTCTGTCAAATGACATCACCATTCATTCATGATTTTCAACTAGACATTTACTGAGCATCTGCTATATGCCAGGAACAAGAAATGAAGCTGTGTTGTTGTGATGGTCAATCATGAAGGCGCCTAGGAGTGTCACAAATGTACCTTAACCAAATAATAGGTAAGGATCACCATTAGTACTTTAGAATTCTGAAAGGATGTCAGATATGGCCAAAGTCTATCTGCTATTCTGCATCAGACTGCATTTATAGACAGGGACCTATCTATAACTTTTATTATTATTAACCCCACCAATAAAAAATATTTGAGCATTCATCCTCAGTATCTATTTTTTAATAAAGTACATACATATACTATGGTTTCATATGTCTTACTACTGTAAGACTGTTTACAAAATATAGCATGTACAAAAAAGGAAGTTAAAAAAGAATATGGATATTATAATGTCTTTCCAAACCCCATGAACTGATCATCTTACACCTCTTGGGGCAAAAGTTCCTTTCTATTGGGAATGCCTGCCTTCAGCATATGAAATGAGATATAGATCTAACTCTGAGTTCTTTCAAGGAAAACTCAGAAGATGAGGCAGGAAAAATTGTCCAGAAAAAAAGCCCCCAGGAGATAATAGTGACATCAGTCTCTATTAGACTTTTAAGAGCGTGGTTTCCTTAGAAACGGAATGGTTTCTTAGGACACTTTGGACTTGTCTCCATATTCAGAGAGGAGAGACGTTAGCAGTCAGTGAAAAGGTCCAAGGCTGGATGTCCTGCAATGCCCAAGTCAGTCTCCTACTAATCAAGAATTGTCCCACCAGGCATTCATATATGTGAAATATTAGTTTAAATTATATGAAACTTTAGTCTTACTCCAATTTACTTGTTAAACACACAGTAGTTTTGATGCATATTAGCATCCTAGTTTTTATTCTAACATTCATGCGTACCTTTGACTTGCATTCATTGACCTGTATGTTTATTTTTTTCTTTTTTCCCACAGCTTTATTGAGGTACAATTGACATAGAAAATTTGTACATCTTGTATGGAATACCTTCTGGTCTTATTACTTCTCTCATATCTAAATTTATCTGACTACTTCAAGCCTTCTACTGAGTTGGGTCTGAGTGTTTACATACTGAAATTTATATCACTTCATTACTTACTGTGGTTTGTTTTCGTCTTCATTTTGCAGGTAGGATATTATATTGATTGCATAAAGAAAAATATGAGTACAGGTAAATGTTATTTTCTATACATTTTCTTTTAGGATAGCAAGTTGGGTGTTAGAAAAAACATTTATTATAAAAAAGTGGTAGTTAGGGTAGTGGATATTCTTCATACTATTGTATTAGAGAATGCATGTCATTGTACACTTGTCAAAACCCATAGAATATGTGGCACAAAGAGTGAACCCTGATATAAACTATGGATTTCAGCTAATAATAATATGTCAATTTTGACTCATCAGTGGTAACAAAGGTACTTCAAGAAAGCAAACTATTAACAAGGAAAATGTTAATAAAGGGGAAGTGTCAGGAGCGAGGGAGTGTACCTGGGCTTTCTGTGCTGTCTTCCCTGTAGCCCTAAAACTGCTCAAAAAATAAAGAAATTTTTTAAAATTTAAAGGCAACACTGGTTCTGATTTGTTTGAGAACCGCTGCTTTAAAGAAAGACCTGCTACATAAAAATTCAATTTATATTAAAAAAAACACACAGATGATAATTGTTTTTCAAACCTTCCACTTCCCTGGTATACTCACCAGGAACATTTCTGTATCTAAAATGAGGAATAACTGTGCAGACTTGTCTCTCTGTAGAAAAGGTGACAAAATTAGGCAGTTTTAAAATGTCTGCTGCCAAAGTATAATGGCAAGAAAAGGAGGAGTCTGTCATTCATTTCCTAAATTATAAGCATTCGAGATGCATGTATTTCTTGGAATAATTAAATTTTTTGTGAGTGTTTGCGCTACATACTAATCCATCTCAGATTCTGACAGCTGAATTGAAACTGCCATTTCTCGCCTAACTTTCTTTGGCTGTTTTCCTCTGAGTAATCATATCTTTTTAAATTTTATTTATAAGTGATGGGTTTTAATACTTTCATCAGGATGGGCTCATTGACTATTCATATTCTGCTTATATTCTGTGGCAGCCACATGGGAAGTCATAGTAGGATTTCAAAGCAGAAAATAGTAACTCTGATGAGAAGACTGTTATGTGTGGGTGTTTGGAAGTTATGAATATGAGATTAAACAAGCAAATTCTATTTTAATGATTTGTGCAAAATGGAAACGTGATTTTCAGCAGATGGTTAAAAATATTCTAAAGCAGTTTTATTCAAAGAAAATTACAGATATTTAAAAACCCCGATTTATTTAAGCTTTAGTTTTCTCGAAAATTGGAGGAGAATTTTTTTGGTGGGGAGGGGAGCTGAATTACACAAATGAACATTTTAGAAGAATCATTCATTTTATTGGTCTCTTCTGCTGCTTCGCTCCCTGTGACTAATGTCCGTACCTCTTCCTTTTCCATCCTTCCTCTCTTACCCTCTGTCCTTAGTATCTCCCGCGTTGACCCCTCAGGGTATCATCTAAACTCATCTTTATTGTAACATTCCGCCCTCATCCCTGCCAGGGAAAGTGCATCAGAATGAAATTGGCAAGATCTTTTGACAGCTTGTCTTTACTCTTCTGTTGCCAGGAAAGGGAAAACAGCTATTTATATGGTCATTTTCCACAAGCTGCTGTTAAATTATGGGCCAAGTTCTTTTACTACAGTGATTAATATTTCTTGATTGACTACCTGGCAGACTGCACTGGGCTAATCCAACCTAGGAGCAACTGGGATTTCCCTAGATCTGGGCAGGGTTCAATAGAGCCTTCACTTGGATATTCGGAAGTGGGTTTTTAGTATCGAATTTTCTTTACACTAATTGCAGGCTGATAGTATTGGGTTGAATCGTACGGCATTGCTATCTATTATATCAAAAATGATCAAATATCAGCATTGTCATATGGTTCAACTTCACAGACAATAATTATGTGTTGACTAGGACTGAATAGACTATAAAATCATTCTATAAAAGATGTAAGGTAGTACTGGAAATACAGACACACCGTAAACCAATAAACTACAACACAAACCCATTAGGAATAGAGAACTTCTCAACTAGCATAGGAAGTTTAGACAACGAGGTAAATAAGAGACGAACACCCTGTAAGGTCCTCCACAGTCGCAACAGTTCTGCCCTACACTTGGAAGTTAACTTTCTGCACCAAAACACTTAACAGCAATGACAAGAACATCCAACATTTATGTATTAATGTATTAGGTGCCTGGTTTGATGTGTGTTTTATATACATTTTGCATTTAAGCCCTACCACAAAGTTTTTAGGGAAATTATTATCCTCCTTTTATAAATGAAAAAAGTTAAATTTTATTATCTTGAAGGTGAAAACAGTCCAGTTTCTTAGAGATACATTTAACTGAAAAAAAAAATCTTAACCATATCATCAGTCTCACTTGAGTAAATGTGGCAAATCTTTTATAGGGATACACTTTTAATAGCCCTTGAGCCAAGATTCTCAAGCAATAAGAATCACTGGGGGACTTTCCCCTAACCCAAAATTTGGACCCTATTGTCTTTGCTCCTCCAAGGGTGCTCTTCACGGCAGCATTACTGACATGCTTAGGAGCTTATTAGAAGTGCAGGATCTCAGGCCTCACTCCAGAAGAACATTATTTTAACAAGGTTAAATATGCACAGGTGATTTGTATGCACGCTGAAGTTGAGAAGTGTGGCTTTAAGTATAGAAGAGCTCCCATGTGCATGAATTCTAAACAGCCCCCCAAGGTGATGCTAATATAGGTGGTCAGTGGTAAGATCATACTTTATAAAATTCTGCCCCAGAACTTGATACCAAAATGCAATCTTCAGAAAGTTCTGCTGCAAGAATTTGAGATGCCAAGAGGGGTGTCCACAGAGTCAAGACAATATAAGATATGGATGCACAACAGTTGGTGTTCTGATACTCTAGCTGGATCCAATAATATAACCTAGAATATTGGCAGGGCTTCATCAACTTTTTCATCCCAGTGGGCAGAGGAGACTGTATCCCTGATGTGAAGAGTAGGAGCAGACTGGTCTACCTTAGATGTGAAATTCTTAGACACTAAAACTATAAAAAAAAATTCCATGCATTTGGTATTGACTCCTTAATGTGTTTGTATTTAACTTTTAAATGACTGAAATTATTTGCCACTAAGACAAAGTGATGCTGCAATAAAATGCATGGTATATTTTGTGGCTGCAAGGAGCCAGGTACATTCTCCTACCTACTTCCAGAATTTCTGATCAAATAGTGAAATTAACGTCTGGAATTTTGGAGTGGTCCTAAAATGAAAATATTAGATAACAGAGTGGCTTAATTTGTAGTATGGATCCCACTTTCAGGCACCCCAAATTCCTCATCGCTTGCCCCTAAAGAATGAGAGTGTGACGGGGGAGGGGGAGGTTTTAGGGGCAAAGTGCAGCCATCTCTGTTGCACAGCTAAGAAAACTGGGACCACAAAGGGGAGCAAAGTCACAGAATCAGAGTCACAGTTGACTGTCTCCCAATTTGACTGACCCTAGCTTTCTGGATTTTGTCATAGGCATTCTCAGGATAAGATTTGTGAGACAAAATATGGGAAAGTTGGGAGAACTTGAAGAGATAAAGAAGTGACTTGTGAATCACTCTGAATGGCTGGATCAGAAGAGATCCACCAAGGAAAACCATCAGTCAGCCATACGCAGTTCACTCTGCGTGAACCTCCTTCCCAAGTGTATGGTAGTGTTAGCCGCTCAGTCGTTTCTGACCCTCTGCGATCCCATGGACTGTAGCCCACCAGGCTCCTCTGTCCATGGGGTTCTCCAGGCAAGAATACTTGGAGTGAATTGCCATTCCCTTCTCCAGAGGATCTTCCTGACCCAGGGATCAAATCCGGGACTCCTAGGTTACAGGCAGAATCTTTACCATTTGAACTACAGGGAAGACCCCATCACAAGTGTGTAGGAACTGTAAGTTCATAGGCAGAAGAATGAGAAACTCGGAGAACTCACTTTAGAGGTGAGTAGATATGGGCTGGAATTCTGGCCTTTGCAGTTACTGGACTTTCCAGATTCTCTCCGTAAAACGAGGACAATAGTAATCACCTTGTAAGCTTCTTATAAGAATGTATGCAAAATGATTTGTTTTGTGTTTGTGACCCTTCCTTCTACAGCAATAAAATGGTGGCTTACTAATATTAAGACACTGACATTCAAAAAAAAGTTTATTGACAGTTTATTGGGCACCATGATAAACTCAAAGATGATTAAGATACTGTCTCCAATGTTTAAATTGCTTTCTGTCAGATTAAAACTGAGATAACAAAGATAACTAATACTCACTGGGTAGGTACAAAGGTCTGGAGTTCTTAGAAGTACTCTTTAAGGATTTTCTCAATAAGTGTTTATTACAGTCCCAGGAATGAGGCATTTACCCATTTTTCAGATGAGGAGACTGAAGCCCCAAGAGATGCAGTAATTTTTATCAGCTCCCTTGGGAAGCAGCTGAGCTAGGATTCACCTCTGGGTACCCTGTTTTTGGGGCTTGTAACCACCTAAAGGTTACAAGGTCTAGACTCAGCCAACAGTTCATTTCCAGTGGCTGCACTCTCTGCTGCCGTGTTATATTTTCCAGGTGCAAATATGAAATAAATCCCAGTGGCACCATGGATGAATGATATGAATACATTTTTATTTGACTACAGTTACTGCCAAAGTAACTAAGAAATCTGTATGTAGGTTAAGAGGCAACAGTTAGAACTGGACATGGAACAACAGACTGGTTCCAAATCAGGAAAGGAGTACATCAAGGCTGTAAATTCTCACCCTGCTTATTTAACTTATATGCAGAGTACATCATGCGAAATGCCAAGCTGGATGAAGCACAAGCTTGAATCAAGATTGCCAGGAGAAATATCAATAACCTCAGATATGCAGATGACACCACCCTTATGGCAGAAAGTGAAGAAGAACTAAAGAGCCTCTTGATGAAAGTGAAAGAGGTGAGTGAAAAAGTTGGCTTAAAACTCATTATTCAGAAAACGAAGATCATGGCATCTGGTCCCATCACTTCATGGCAAATAGGTGGGGAAACAATAGAAACAGTGACAGACTTTATTTTGGGGGCTCCAAAATCACTGCAGGTGGTGACTTCAGCCATGAAATTAAAAGACGCTGGCTCCTTGGAAGTAAAGCTATGACCAACCTAGACAGCATATTAAAAAGCAGAGACATTACTTTGTCAACAAAGGTCCATCTAGTCAAAGCTTTGGTTTTTCCAGTAGTCATGTATGGATGTGAGAGTTGGACTATAAAGAAAGCTGAGTGCCAAAGAACTGATGCTTTTGAAGTGTGGTGTTGGAGAAGACTCTTGAGTGTCCCTTGGACAGCAAGGAGATCCAACCAGTCCATCCTAAAGGAGATCAATCCTGAGTATTCATTGGAAGGGCTGATGCCGAAGCTGAAACTCCAATACTTTGGCCACCTGATGCGAAGAGCTGACTCATTTGAAAAGACCCTGATGCTGGGAAGGACTGAAGGCAGGAGGAGAAGGGGACGACAGAGGATGAGATGGTTGGATGGCATCACCGACTGAATGGACATGAGTTTGAGCAAGCTCTGGGAGTTGGTGATGGACAGGGAAGCCTGACATGCTGCAGTCCATGGACACGAGTGAGCGACTGAACCGAACTGACTCCCAAAGTATACTTCTTGCCTCTGGTCTCTCTACTCTCCTGGCCAACTGACCCTTCCCCGCTGCCAACAGTTACCCTTATAAAACATGTATGTGATCATGACACTTCTCTACTTAAAAAGGCTCACTGCTGTCTGCAGAACTGTGTCCAAGAGCTCAGCACAGGAGGCCTCTCCCAGTTGGCCCTGACCTTCCTTCTCAGCCTCTGCTTTGGATATCTGGCTCTTCACCCAACACTCTTACATAAAACAGCCCCGCAGGAAACTAGGGCAGTCAGGGATTCCATAGTTAACCTCCTGTGTCACAAAATGGAAAGGAAAGATTTTTTTCACTTTTTCCTTACCTTTTATTCTGTTGTTATAAAGTAAAAAGATTTGCCTAAAAATTAAATTTAAAAAAGCCATATAACTAAAAACAATGTGCAGGCACTCACTTGAAACACATGTATGTTTTACTATTTTTTTTTTTTAATAATTTTCACCTACTGTCAAAGATCTGGTATTTCAGAGGAGGGCATCCTGTAATTCATTTGCAATTCCCTCAGAGTAGGATCGTCCTTCTCCCTGAAATGCAACAATTTCTCTTTCTAAGGTGGCAAACTACTTACTACTCACAGTTTAAATCCAGTTCAAATATCTCTTCTCTGGGAAGCCTTTCTCCCCCAGCCTTTTATTCGGTGCATTTTTCTTTCCTCGAGGCGCCCAAAGAGGGAGTAGCTCTCTTATAGCTCTACAGTACTGCCTGTAATTACTTATTTATACAAAATAGATCTGGAGACTCTTTAGGGCAGAGTTCTACTCTGAGTCCCTAGTTCTTATTTGGTGGTTGGCCCACAGTAAGAAATCTTATCACTGGATACAAGAATGAATAAAGTCTCAAAGTCCCTACTCTCTTTAGATCTAGCACCATTTGATGTGGACACGCCTTTGGACAAATCACTTAGATAAATCAGGCCTGTAATACTGGAGAAGGAAGGTGTGCGTGCGTGCTCAGTCATGTCGAACTCTTTGCCCTGCTATTGACTGTAGCCCCCCCACCCAGGCCCCTCTGTCCATGGAATTTTCGAGTCAAGAATACTAGAGTGGGTTGTCATTTCCTCCTCCAGATCTTCCCCACTCAGGGATCGAACCCGCGTCTCCTGCATGGGCAGGCGTATTCTTTACCACTGAGCCCCTGGGAGGTGGAGAAGGTCCCAAACGCTAAAAGTGTCCGCCAAAACCTAGTGACATGTTAATTACTATCTTCTTCCCCACCACGCCTTTCCCACCATCCTGACATTCTCTAGGACGGGGAGAATATGGTGCTCAAGATGGATATTTTTCTCTGCCTGATGGAATAGCTTCGCTCTTTTTTGATTCTTAACATCCAAGACAATTCAGACTCCAGTGTTCCTATTGGGGTTGGGAGTAACATCCCATTCGTTCATGGAGACATCCAAAGTCTGATTTTCCCCACTGGACTCAAAAGAGCCCCACCACAGCGCTCACCCTGGGTCGAAGACTGCCTACCGGTCGGGTGGGGTTTTCCAGCGGCTGGGGCCGCGCGAGCAGGGGAGGCGCTGGGGGCGTCGCCCACGGCCGCCGGGCTCGGCACGCAGGGTCGGGCTGCGGTTGGCCACAAGAGGCATCCATCTTCCTGGAGAAGCGCCGCGCTTGCTTACCGCACGGGTGGGGAGGAGCGGGGCGAGGGTGGAGAAGGGAACAAGCGGTCCGTCGGGCCCCTCCCGCGAGCCCTGCCCCGCCTCGCCGAGCCCGGCGCGGCCGCCCGGGCCGCTGCCGCCCGCAGCTCGCTCCCCAGGCGCCGGGGAGCCGCGGGCCGTGAGCGCGCCTGCAACTTTGCGGCCGCCAGGGGCGCGGCTCCTCCCGGGGCGCGTGCGGGTGTGCGGGTAGCCGGCGGCCTCCTGGGGGCAGCAGCGGCAAGGGGGACGGCGAGAAAGAGGCCGTCTCGGCGCCCGGTGGCCCAGGAGGCGGAGGCCCCGCGAGGCGCCGGCTGTGGAAACCTAAACTCCGCCGGGGCTGCGCCCAGGACGCGTTCTTACGGCGCATAAGCCACCCTCGCGGCGGCCGCCCGGGACTCGCTTTGGGATCGTGATTCCTCTTCCCTGCCCCGGGCAGTAGCAGCCGTGTGTGCCGACGGAGGAGCGGCAGCAGCATCCCCAGCCGGGGCGGGACCCCTGAGCGCCGGAGCGGGCGGCCGAGCAGGAAGGGAGGGTCGCGGCGCCCGCCCTCGCCGGCTGGCCCTGCCCCACGCGCCCGGTGCGGGTGGCTAACAATGGTGCGGAGCGCCGGCGCGATCCCCGCGTCCGCCCAGCGGCTGTAGAGGAAGAGGCCGGGCCCCGGGTGGGGTGGGCAGGGAGACGCCCCCCGCCACTCGCCCGCTGGAGTTCGCCGGCGCGCCGGGCCTCGCCGGCCGCGAGCCCTGGGCTCCCCGCCGCATCGCCGACGGCAGCTGGATCCCGAGAGTATGGTGCCAGCGCCCGGGTTAATCTAGTCCTCGGCTCGCTCCTTCTTCCCCTCCTCCTCCTCTCCCTCCCGTCGGTGCTGCTTCTGGGGTCCCGGCATTTGGGAGTACAACTCTCCGCTGCTCCGAGGAGACTGCCTGGTCGGTGACCCCTCACAGAACTTGCCCATTGAGAGCCAACCCCGAACAGCTGGATAATGTCCACTCCGAGCAGATTCAAAAAGGACAAAGAGATCATCGCCGAGTATGAAAGTCAAGTCAAAGGTACGGATGGGAGCGGCTGCCTCGCTCCTTTTGTGTGCTTCCTTGGCATTGTGCTCCGGGAGTTGCGTTTCTAACTTGGGGGTCTGCGCTGGAGGAAGGTCGCGAGGGACCACCGGAGCGCCTGGGTGAGCCACCCAGGGGCTTCGTGAAAGCCAGGCTCAGCTCCAGTCCCGTCGGGTCCACGGGGAGCTGGAGACCGGGTGGCCCTCCCCCGCTGCCAGCTCGCCACCTCCAACCGGGGAGAACTGGCTTTAAATTAACCACCTTTTGCCGGCAACTTACACAGGAGGTGGGCAGCAGCGGAGGTTCCCCCCAGTTATCTTCACCAGCATCTTTTTTTTTTTTTTTTAAATAATACCATTGTCACAGCCACTGATACATTGTCATGTAAATTTTTTTTTTTTTCCTTTTTAAGGAGTCATTTTCTGAAGTCTTGACCCGAAGTGGTCTAGAGCTTCCTTGAGTGCAGGAAATTGGCGATATTTGCACTAATCACTAATTTATCAGGGCGAGTCGCCCTTCTATAAAACAGCTCCCTAAAAGCCTGGCAGTTAAACCAAGAAAGGACTAGTGGAATCTGACTCTTCCTCTATAATGTGCCGGAATTCAGTGCCATCTTTCACACTCACACGGGGATATTGCTTTATCATTTGCTGGAGGCCACTTGCATGTAAAATGAAGGTTTGAATGTTTGAGTAGTAGTTTGAATCCATTTACATGGTCACCTAATGAAGGAATCTAGTTAAGGTTAATTATGGCATTTTTACTCAATGTGTCTTGCGGTTTAAAATATATATTTTCTCTCTGGTACAAGTATTTTGTGTTGCTGTTGAAGTGTTTAATAAGCATATATTTGTTGTTTATTTTTTCCTCTTCCTCTATGGCCTCTCACTGGTAGCTGTTTCCATCCATTGAGACAATGGATGGAGTGTTGAGGTTACTGCTGTTCTTTGGAATATTCAATGCAAAGTTGATAAAAATTGCTTTGTAGACACCTGTGTTTGTACAGACACAATCTTATGAAAGGGCTGCAGAGAAAGGCATTCCTGAACTTGTCTTGGGAAAGGCAGGAGCAGCCTGGGAGTTCTTTTGTGTGGTCAAGTTGTGAAAATGCCTGGAGTCCGGTGAAAGGACCTGGTAGGGAAACCCTCTGTGAATGAGTGAGAATCTGGACCGACTTACGACCAGAGGCAAACACTATCTGCAAGCCCAGGGACTTATATTTCCTTTAGGTTGACTCCAGTAATGGAGTGAAGATGAACACTCTTCAGGAAACAGATTTTTATCTGCTTGCAGTTATAAGATAATGTATGCTTGTAGGAACTGGTTACATTGACATGGAAGTTATTTAGCAGAGAAATAATTATTTGCTTAGAGACAGGTAGACTTTCTAATGAGCATAACCTTTCTTTTCTTCTTCTTTTTTTTTTTTTCCTTTCTTTTCTTAACAAGTCAACAGCCCTTCTCAGCTAGAACTCCTGTTCACAATCATCATTTCTCTGTGCAGTTTTTCCGCATGGCTCTTTGTGGCAGGTCTTCAAGGGGTGGCAGTCTGGATTTCGTACTGTCTGCAGCGCTGACTGGCAGCTTGTACTTCCAAGAATTGGTTTCTTTATTTCTGCTCTAAGGTTGTTTGTTCATGATGAAGTCCTTATCTGAAAAATATTCTCATGATTAATGAATTCTGTAGTTACCTGGTTACTTACATACTTTGAGAGTTTAGGCCCTCAACATTGGTTTAAAAATCAATAAAATGGGATGCGTTGCCATGTTTAAAATGTGTCCATCAAATCCAATCCAAGGAAAAATTATGAACATGGTGAAAATTATTTTTGGAACCAATTCCGACCCATAAAAAGTAATGTATTCCCTTCAACCCTCCTCACTCACCTGTGAGTCCTCAGGCAGCTTTATGACTCTCTACTACGCCTGAACTGCCTTTCCCATCAGGGTCTGTGTCCAGAGTTCATCTGCTTCCTCTGCAATACTTACACATCCTGTGTCTAACCCAGATCCTTACTGTTGTTGACGTTCAGTAGCTAAGTCATATCCAGCTTTTTATGACCCCATGGGCTGAACTGTTATCTTCCCCTCTTCACACACACCATTCTCAGGACAGCTGCACTTCCGATGATAACTGGGTCTGAGATACCGAGGGGGACGCCGCAAAGCTTCTCACCACCCAGCCCCAGAAGTTCCAGAATCACTTTTGCCATAGTCTATTGATTGTTGTTCTTCAGGTGCTGAGTTGTTTCCCACCCGTGGACTGCAGCACAGCCGGCTCCTCTGTCCTTGACTATCTCCAGAGTTTGCTCAAATTCCTATCCGTTGAGTTGGGGACGTTATCTAACCATCTCATCCTCTGCCACCCCCTTCTCCTTTTGCAGTCACCCTTTCCCAACATCAGAGTCTTTTCCAGTTAGTCAACTCTTTGCATCACGTGGCCAAAGTGTTGACGCTTCAGCTACAGTCTGTCCAGTGAATAGTCAGGGTTGATTTCCTTTAGGATTGACTGGTTTGATCTCATTTCCCCTAATGCCAGATCCTTATATCCATATGTCAACATGGGAGTAGGGAAATACAATGGAATTGGACCACACACACTTTGAATGGCACAAATTCACCTGAATTTACTAGGCAACATCAAGAAGACAATGAGAGAGAAATGAGAGTTAAATAGTGCCTGAGGCCTGCTGTCTGTGAAGTGAGAATAGGTCCCTCATTAAGAATACTTTCAGAGGTAGGATCCTGGTTTTCTGTTTCTTTTCCTGAGCCCCTCTTTAAGGTTGAGTGTCTCACCCAGGCAGAATGCTAGTCCACTAGTTAAAGATAGGTGGTTTTGGAACAACCAACACTTTCAGTTCTAGCAGTTAATTTCATCTGATGGTAAACAAAAGGAAGATGGCTCATTCTGTCACTGGAGGAAAACCTAGCTGTATTGGGCTCATTAAGAGACGACTCTTAACAGGTCTCTTCTGAATTAATAAAGCCACATATATTGAACTCTCTGGATGACTTACATATATGGGAGAGTCACCTTTGCTTTAACTTTTTTCGTAATGAATTCATATCTGAGTTCTCAGGGTTTAATTAAAGTGTAATACCCAGGTAGAGCAGTAGTAAAGAATCCACCTGCCAGTGCTGAAAACAGAAGAGGTGGGTTCGATCCCTGGGTCAGGAAGATCCCCTGGAGTAGGAAGTGGCAACCCACTCCAGTATTCTTGCCTGGAAAATTCTATGGCAGAGGAATCTGGCTGGCTGTCAGACATGACTGAGCACTCATGTACTCATTCACATAGAGAATACAGAAAAAATAATAAAATCACGTTCAGAAAAGTAGAGCACGGGATTGTAAGAGGGGGAAGAATTGGAGGTTATGACTAGTTAAAGGAACAGATAGGTTTAAATCAAGGAGAAAAACACCCCAAGCAATAATTTAAAAGGCATGTGTTAGGAGGAGAAGGATTATTTCATGCATGTTGGTCAATTTCCCGAAGATTTAGAATCCAGAGAAATTAATCTCTTGTTTCTGTGGGGCCTTAAAAAGCAAGCTTGTCTGGAAAAGTATATGAAACTCAGACCACTCGACTACACTACTTTTAGCATCTCTGGCAAAAAACTTAGCAGTGGAAAAGATCATAGCAAGTGGCTAGCAGAAGGTTTGAGGATTATCTGTGGATTTCAGAGATCCAGTAATTTTTGAATTCTGCAGCAGAAATATTATAGAGTCCATATAAAAACTATGGGCTCACATATGGGAGTCAGAAGAATCAAAAGACACGTTTTATGAGGTGAAACTCATGGATGGGAAGTTGTGTTTGTTTTTAATAATGCGTGTTGTTAGTTGCTAAGAATTGACAGCTATTATTTGCAGTATTTTCCAAGGGATAATCTCGTACTCTCATCTACATGCCATATGTGCAGGAAGTGCCAAGAAAATCTGTTGTTCTTCAACCACCCTGCTGCCTGAACTACAAATAGTGCATTTTGGTAGCAGATGGAGCATAAGAAATTGCCAGCTCAATTTGATAGGACCTCACATCATGTGATAGGTTTCAGTGGGGAAATTAAAAGTGGTTCTGTCACTCATACGGAACCTGTGTCTACGTCTAATGTTCTTTCATTTAGCTTGTAATAGAAAATAACAGTTTAAATTGTGAATTAAAATTTTATACTTGGGAAGGACTTTAAACATTCCCTGTCCAGCCCACTTATACAGTATAAGGAGGCATAATGTCAGTTGTACAATTAACTGTAATATATGTGCAACTGGAACCCAGGTCCTCTGCTTTTCAGTAGCAAATCAGATTGGTTTGGTTTTTAGATTCCTCACAAAGTAGAGTAGGAGATAGAACACTTACCTATTTAGACTTTACGTCCCTTGAAGAAATCATAGCTAGATGAAAGACAGAACAGCTCTTATCTATTAACAGGAGGAGTTAATTAAAGTGATTAACAGCAGCTAAATTTCAAGCAAGATCATTTCAAGAAACCACAGTGCCCAGGCAGTGGCTTCACATCATGCCTTTGAGATCAAGGGGAAAAAAATAGGTGAATATGTATAAATGTAACGCATTTAAAATTTTGGTCATGCTAATTGTAGCCATTGCAATAAGACCTCTTAGATTGTCCAGAAAACCTGATTAGTTTCATGAATTTAAAAATATCTTAAGGAATAGTTCTGGAGAAATTTTTAAGCAAAGCATGTTCTTCTGAAATACAGTGAGGGTTGGCGTATACTATGGGATGAAAAATCTGAGCTGTAACCATTTATATTGGTTTCTTACTCTGAGCTGAGATAAATAGGTCAGGAACCCCTACATCCTCAGCTCTGGTCCAACTGAGAGTCTACTTTGTGGATTGACCAGACCCTTTTTTATGCTACTTGTTTTTATTTCAAATTATACCACTGAGAATTAAGATTAAAAAAACAAAAGCCAAGTAAACTGTATGTCTAATCACTCAGTCTCTTTTTGTTTTAGTGGTTTGAAGTCAGAAACTGATATTCGAGACAGTTCCTTGAATACTTTTTTGGTAATTGAAGGTGTTTTTATTTGTTGGCCCCAAGTTACCTTCTAGTTTACTAACAGCGTATTTGTGCTCACCTGTTGATATCTCAGGATGGGAAGAAATAGAACATACTGTTTAAGAGCAGAAACTTTGGTATTAGCCACTCAGCCCTGCCACTAATGATATATTTGACCACTATTAGTCAATTTCTTCATCTGTAAAATGGGAATAATATTGATAGTAGTACTTACTTCCTTACCTTTGTGAGGCTTCTGTGAGGTGATTTGTGGAAAGCCTTTATTACAGACTTGGCACTAATGAGTAGTCTTTAAAAATTAGGCTTTGTTATCTGTTTAATTTTTATTTTCTTTAGTTTCAACTGCTCCTTTTTACATTCTGAGTTGGACAAGCTTTTTGAAATTCAAATACATAATCACCAATCTGCTACCTAAATAGATCCCAAAGTGGGCGATTATAAGCCATTCTAATAAAGTGCTCTGTACTCTTAGAATAGAGTGAGTTTCATGGTGGAATTAAAAAGGGATGTGTAATAGGCAAACCAGAGGGATGCCCAGCTCCTTCTACGGTGGATTTTTTTTTTTATTGTGTCATTGCTTTTTATTCAAGTACATATAACAGAGCCGAGAAGCACATTTCCTAGGCTGCCATGTGTTTGCTTACAACTTGTTTTTAAAATGTTCTCTTCCTTTAATGATACCAAATGAGCTTCCCTGATTACTCAAGCAGTAAAGAATCCTCCTAGAATGCAGGAGACACAGGAGAGGTGGGTTCGATCCCCAGGTCAGGAAGATCCCCTGGAGGAGGAAATGGCAACCCACTCCAGTATTCTTGCCTGGGAAATCCCATGGACAGAGGAGCCTGGTGGGCTACAGTCCATGGGGTCACAAAGAGTCCCACATGTCTGAGCTTGCACGCAGCTTAATAATGCCAAATGGAAAATGAAAACTGTAGTCCTGTGACAAAAAGGATTCTTATAGTATCCAATAAAGTCTCTGACTTAATTTCATAGCAAAATATTTTGTTTTAAAATCATTATAGAGGGTCTTCCCTGGTTGTCCAGTGGTTAAGACTCCATGTTCCCCATGCAGGAGTCTAGGTTCCATCTTTGGTCAGGGAACTAGATCCCACATGCTGCCACTGAGTTTGCATGCCCCAACAATCCTGCAAAGCTACAACAAGACCCAGCTCAGCCAAATAAATAAATTAAAATAAATAAATTTTGAAAAAAATCAATGTAGAAATGAGCTTTTTTTGCGTGTAACTGTTCATTTACTTTTGCTTATGAGAGCACTCCTCTTTTTTCCAGCTTTATTGCGATAGAACCGACATAACAGAGAGCAATTTAATATTAAAAATTATTGTCTATTATCTCCCACATCTCCAATAGAGCTTTGTTAAATATTAATTGAATGAATAAAGTAATCATTTTGAATTATTATTCCTTTATAGTATAACCAACATGTTCATCATAGAATTATCTAGGGTGTCCGACAATCAAGTATTACCACAAAATTAAATTGAACTCAAATGTAACATCTTTAGAAAGTTGCAAAGCTGGAAACAATCTAAATGTCCAACAGTGGAGAATAGTTAACTAAATTCCACTTGGGAATAATTAGCTAACTTATGCACGTGAAGTCATTAACACTGGTTTTTGAAGAACATTTTATGGTATGGAGAAATATTTTTGAATAATTATTTACAATTTAGTGAATAATTTACATTATGTCTGGTAGGCCAAATTCTCCTTCCTTATATCCTTTCAAAAGCATTTTGGTGATCTTGATCCTTTCTCTTTTATGTGCGTTTTAGAATCACTTTTCCTTCCATGGGAAGTCCATTGGCAGTTTGATTAAAGCTGTGAAATTATAGAGCAATTAGCAGAGAACTGGCATCTTTATATTAGATTATAAATTCTAATTACACATGAATATGAGTATTTCTGCATTTATTTAGTTATTTTTAAATATCTTACTGTAAAGTTTTATATTTTCTATGTCTTTTGTTAGATTTATTTCACTTTTCTTACTGTATATGATATCTCTTTTAAAATTGTTTTTTAATTGTTTCTGGTGTGCAGAAATGCCATTTACTTCTGTATAAAAGTCTTATATCCAGCTGTCTTGCTAGTTTATTATTATTACAAATAATTTGTTCATTTTTTGGTTATAAAATCTTATTATTTGTGAATAAAGACAATTACATTTCCTCCTTCCCAATCCTTTTGGCTTTAATTTATTCTTCTGTTTTTGCCCTCGGCAGAATTTTGAGTATGAAGTTGATAAATGTAGTGAATTGGCATTCTTTTCTTGTTCTGGATTTAAAGGGAGTGTTTTCAAGCCTTTTTTCCCCCATAAAGGATAATGATTGTTTTCATTTTGTTATAGATATTCTCATCAGGTTAGGTAAGATCTCACATATTCTCTGTTTACTTGAAGTTTTAATCATTAATAGTTGGTTGAAAGTGATCTTTTTTTCTTTTTGCATTTATTGATATTATTTTTTCTTCTTTAATCAGTTAATGTAATGAGAAATATTTATAGAGTTTCTAATATTAAACCATATCTGTGTTCCAGAATTAAACCTGTCTTCATCATTGTATTATATTTGTAAATAGTTGCATTCAGCTTGCCAGTATTTAGTTTAGGTTTTTTGGGGGGAAGTGTTTTTTTTTTATTGTTTTTTGCTTGGTTGGTTGGTTGTTGTCTCTAAATTCTGAAACAAAATAGACGCATGGCTTTTCTTTCGGACACTGTCCTTGTCGGTTCTTATTTCAGTCATACTAGCCTCACAGAATGCACTGGAGAGTGTTGCTTCTCTTTCCATTTTGTGGAAGACTTTGAAATTGTGGAATATTCCTTCTCTTGAAAGGTCCGTTAAACTGCTTACTTGAGTCTAGTTATTTTCTTTGTGTGAAGAACTTTTAACTGCTTATCAGCAGTTAAGCTTTGGTTTTATTAGTGATAGGATTATTTATTCTTTTTTATATTCCTTCTGAAGTCAGTTTTGATAAGTTATGTTTTTCTAAAGATGTCTCCATTTTCTGTATGTTTTCAGATACATTGACATAATGTTGATGACAGGATGTTTTTGCAATAAGGGCCGATTTGTATTTAATTTAAAATACCATTTTAGGGAATTCCCTGGCAGTCCAGTGGTTAGGACTTGAAGCTTTCACTGTGAGGGCCCAAGTTCAATCTCTGTTCGGGGAACTAAGATCCCACAAGCCATGTGGTGTGGCTAACAAATAAAAATTTAGAAATAAATAAAAAATAAAATATTATTTTAAAATATTTATTTTTGCCCCATCTCTTTGCTGAATTTTAAAAGGGGGTTGTCTATTTTGGTTTTTTCTTTTCTCTTTTATTGATTTCTACTCTTATCTTTATTATCATCCTTTAAATTTTTTTCAGATTTATTCTGTTCTTTATCTGTTTTTTTTACGTTGGACATACAGCTCATTTGTTTTTAAGTTTTTTTAAATTTACTTTTAATTAGAGGATAATTGCTTTACAATACTGTGTTGGTTTCTGCCATACATCAGTGTGAATCAGCCATAGGTATACATGTGTCCCCTCCCTCTTAAACCTGCCTCCCGCCTCCACCCCATCCCACCTGGCTAGGTAGTCACGGAGGACCAGGTCTGAGGTGTCTGTGTCATACAACAGATTCATTCAGTGCTACTCTCTACTTGTTCTACCCTCTCCTTCCCCCACTGAATCTGCAAATCTGTTCTCTAAATAGGTTCATCATTGCCATCTTTCTAGATTCCATATATATGCATTAATATACAATATTTTTTTCTTTTCTCTTCTCTTCTCTTTTCTCTTTCTGACTTAGTTCACTCTATAATAGGCTCTAGTTTCATCCACCTCTTTAGAACTGACTCAGATGTGTTCCTTTTTATGGCTTAGTAATATTCCATTGCATGTATGTACCACAACTTCTTTACCCATTCATCTGTCGATGGACATCTAGGTTGCTTCCATGTCCTAGCTATGGTAAATAGTGCTACAGTGAACACTGGGATACATGTGTCTTTTTCAACTGTGATCCTCAGGGTATATGCCCAGTAGTGGGATTGTTGAGTCATTTGGTAGTTTTATTCCTAGTAGCTTTCAAGCTCATTGTTTCTATCCTCCTTTGCTATTATAAGCATTTAAGGCAATGCATTTTTTTTTCTAATGTAAACGTTATTTCTAACAAAAGCATGATTCTTAAGAAAGGCATCTGTTCTTCTCCCCTAATAAATATTTATGATAGTTTCACTTAAAGTACTGTTTTTGCTTCATCTAGCAAATTTTGATCTTGTGAAGTTTATTAAAATTGTGTTCTGAGTATTCTGAATTTCTTCCAATGGTTTCTTCTTACCTATGAGGTATAAAGAAGTATGACTACATTGAAAAGTGAGACTATTTATATATTTTTTAAAAATATAATTACTGCATTGCAATATGAGTACTTTCTGAGAGTAATTTATTTTTTTGAAGTGTTTGAAATTAGTTGCAGATGATCTCCTTTTACTGTTCTCTGGAGGAATTCATGTAAGACTGGAACTGTGTGACTCTTAAATGTTTACTGAAGTCATCTAGGTCTAGTATTGTCATCAAGAAAAAAAAACTGCCATTGCTTTTGAATTTACAGATTTCCTAATTTATTGACATAAAATTGTTTACTGTATTCTCATACCTTTTTAATCTCTGCAGCATCTGCAGTCATACTTCTTTTCTGTTAATAACACTTGTTTGTATGTGTGTCTTCTCCCTTTTTTCCATGATTGACCTTGCCAGAGGTATGTTTATTTTATTAGTCTTTTCAAAGAACTAGTTTTATACTTCTTTGATTTACTATATTGTATATTTGTTTTCTGTTTTGTTAGTATGTTTCCTCCCTATGATTCCCTTCCTTTTACTTTTTTTGTGAGCATTATTTGCTGATCCTTTTTAAAATTCTTATTTATCTTCCAAGTTCTTACTTTTTATAATGTAAACAAGTAAGGTAATAAAATTTCCTCTAAGTATTGCTTTATATGCATTCTGCAAGATTATTTTTCCATGTTAGTGTTTACTTTAACAGGATAGCATATGTAGCTTTTCTTTTTCTTTTTTGAAGTATAGTTGATATACAGTGTTGTGGTAGTTTCAGATGTATAGCAAAGTGATTCAGTTATATAAAAACTGAATATATGTTATATATGTAAAATATATATATTTTCTTTTTTTAGATTCTTTTCCATTTTAGATTATAAAATACTGTATATAGTTCCCTGTGCTATACAGTAGGTCCTTGGTTACCTATTTGTATTTTATATATAGTAATGTGAGTGTTGAACTATAAAGAAAACTGAACGCTAAAGAATTGATGCTTTTGAACTGTGGTGTTGGACTCTTGAGAGTCCCTTGGACTGCAAGGATATCCAACCAGTCCATCCTAAAGGAAATCAGTCCTGAATACTCATTGGAAGGACTAATGTTGAAGCTGAAATTCCAATACTTTGGCCACTTGATGCAAGACTCATTTGAAAAGATCCTGATGCTGGGAAAGATTGAAGGCGGGAGGAAAAGGGGGTGACAGAGGATGAGATGGTTGGATGGTATCACCAACTCGATGGACATGAGTTTGAGTAAACTCCGGGAGTTAGTGATGGACAGGGAGGCCTGGCATGCTGCGGTCCATGGGGTCACAAAGAGTTGGACGCAACTGAGTGACTGAACTGAACTGAACTGAACTGAATGTATATCTCTAAAAATTTTTACGTGTAGTGTTTTTCTTATCTTTCGGTTTTGTGTACTTTCTAATTTCCATTGTGATTTTTTTCTGTGACTCATACTCTGTTTAAAAGTGTTTTAAATTTTTCAGATACAAAGTTATTTCATTTATCATTTTGTTACTAATTTCTAACTTAATTGCATTGTCATTATAGAACATGGTCTGATTGTACTGATCTTTTGAAATATTTTTCTTGACCATGTTTTCTTTGACCATGCTATTTAAGATCATAAGCCTCAACCTCCTGTGGCTCTTCCCATCTTCCTTCTCTTGCGTTCTCTCTCTCCATAGCACTTGTTATCATTTGACCTGTTTTATACTGACTTCATCTTGTTTTGGGGCTTTTAAATTTCCTTACTTATATGAAAACTGGTGATGTGGTTAAAATCATATTTAAAAAATATTTTATCCAGCGTTTTAGTTTCAATGAGAAGAGTCAGGGCTGTCTATCTAAATTTACAGTATACTGTAGGAAGTCTATTATTCAGTAGGTTGTTTTTGTTTTGAGCCCATCAGTTTTTAAAAATTAATTAATTTGTTCTTGCTGCTCTGGGTCTCTGTTGTTGCACATGGCATATTCTCTAGTTGCGGTGCTCAGGCTTCTCACTGTGATGGCTTTTCTTGTTACTGAACACAGACTCCAGCAGTGGGAGCGCATAAGCTTAGTTGCCCCGTGACATGTGGAATCTTCCTGCACCAGATCCCCTGCATTGTCAGGTGGATTCTTAACCACTGGACCACCAGGAAATTCCAAGCCCATCAATTTATTACATTTTTTATTGAGATATATTTGACATTATATTAATAATGACATTATAATATTATATCATTATGTAACAGTATGTTAGTTTCGGGTGTGGAGGAGGGCATGACAACCCACTCCAGTGTTCTTGCCTGGAGAATCCCATGGACAGAGGAGCCTGGAGGGCTACAGTCCACGGGGTCTCAAAGAGTCAGACACAGCTGAGCGACTAAGCATACATAACACAGTTTCAGGTGTACAACATAATGATTCTATAGTTGTGAATATTGCCAAATGAGCACTACAGTAAGTACATCACCACACATAGAATATTTTTTCTTGTGATGAAAACTTTTAAATCTACTCTCAGTAACTTTCATACAATTATTTTTAATTCATTCAATATCAAGTTGTGTTTTAGCAAGAGAACCCAAAAATATATGTAGGTCAGGTTTACTGGGAAGAATCAGTCTATGTTTTTTCCTAAAGAGAATTATAGGGGTATTGTCCCTGCCCTCTAGAATGATGCTTATAACCCAAGATCCATACACTGGAGAAGAGAGCAAATGTTACCCTAACACTTTCAAGTTCTTCATGTGTAGGTTTATGTCAGCACACAGAAAAATCCAGGATATGTGGATTTTAGGGATGAAAATGTGTAGTGAGGATCAATGAAAGGCTTTGATGTGGGCAGCGCATGAAAACATCCACACTTTTCTGAATAGTCTGAGATGCTGCTGGAAAACTGGGGTTTTGCTTCTGTTGTTAATCATGCAGAGTCTGGTCTTTCATTCCTGGAGTTTGCAGGTAACAGCTTTCCTTTTCTTTCGGAGCTGTTTCTACCATTTTAGCCCTTGGAGTTCTAGTCTAGAGCTGGCTGCAGTGACCTGTAATAATTCAGGGCCTCCTAGAAAAGGTAGCACCCTCTAGCCTTCTTGGCATCACAGCAGAATAGCCAATGGGGCGTAAGGAGCGTTTACAAAGTCCCAGCAGTTCTTAAAGTGCTTGATGTCCCAGTTTCTGGGCTGTCATTTCTAACTCCTCAGTTGATCTGTGGAAGACCTTTCTTTGGACTTTGGCCCTTTTATTATTTGCTTTTATTATTCTGAAGGTGCGGCTTACAAAAACAGTTCTCTCCCTCAGACCTCCAGCAGTTGAGATAGAACAATAGGTGTCTGCTTATCTTATGTAAGTCAGGAACTTTTGACATCTGGGGAGGTCCAGGTTTTAGCCTGGCTGTGAACGTAGCACGTTTGAAAGTGGAAGTAAGCCGCCAACGACTGCCAACATTATTTACCAAAGAAGAGAGAGTAGAAGGAAGTCACTCTGCTCATCTCTTTCCCACACGTCATGGCTGTGTGGTATATTTTGATGTCCTGTCAGTGTCCAGTGAGTAGTTCTCTTTGAGGATCAGTAATGGCTTTTCCTTGTTCACATATTGATGATGGACAACAGTTCAGTCAAATTATAACCCAGAAACACCAGCAGTAATTCTGCAACTCAGAGCCAAAGGTGTGGCCGTTGCTGCAGGGAGCTGCCTACTGCCTGTCTTCAGGGGACAGAGAGATAAGGACAGGTGGGTAAAAAGAGCAGCTCTTTGGAAGGCTCCTTAAGCAGCCCTTAGAAAAGTGGAATGTTTTCTGGGCTGACTCCTGACTTGAATAATTTGCTCTCATTTCTTTGCTGTGCTCAGTTTTCCTCATTACAGACAGTAGATGCATTCCCCAGTAAAAATAAGGCACAGAAAGCTGCTAAATTGTGAGACTTTAGAAAGGAGAATTTGTTAGATTTCATGTCCCTTAGAAAAGTTTGTTGAGTATACTACAAAGAGAGAGTGTGTGTTAGTGAATGCTTTTTCAAATGGCCACTCCATTTCTAACTGACCTTCAGTTACAATTGTTTTAAAAATGTTAATGGGAACTCTCAAATGTGTCACCAGAAGTGCATGTTTGAGAAATTTCCAGACTGTATTTTTATAGAATTCAGAGTTTTAGTGATACGCATTTTTTTCTACATTCTCCAAATACCTAATCGACAAATAAATATATCTTTTCTGGGGCTGGCAACTCTACTTCCTAGTCAGGTTAACATTTTTAGTCTCTTTTCTGTTAGGTATCTCATTTCCTCCATTGGTCTTGGTATTAAATTGTGAAATAATGTACAGAAAGCCCTGTGCACTGTGAAACGCAATAAAAATGACTATTATTGTCTTTGTGGTCAGTCATCTTCTGGGAGTTTCTGACATTCTCCTAATGTCCCGTTTTCAAATACCAGGTAACACTCTGAAATAAACATACCTGCATAAATTGATAAGTACTCTGTATAGCATACTACTTTGTAGCCTCAGAAATCAGACTGCTGACCTGGGGTCCAAATCCTGCCTCAGCTACTCTCCGGCTATTGGATTGTAAGCAGATAACTTCCTCTCATCCTGCCTCACTTTCCTTGCCTATAAAATAGAAATAATAGCACTTCACTCAGAGCATTGGTAAAACAAGTAGAGTATTGAACAAACAAACTGACTGGCACATAGTAAGTGCTTAAGAAGTGTTGGTGTATTGCCACTTTTATGTACTCGGCTCTGGAAGCAATAATAATCAACTTTAGATTGTAAGAGATTTAGTAGCCAAGAAGAGCCTAAGGAGACCTGGGGCCCAAATCCTAGATGGGATTCTGCAGCAGGAAAAGGCCATTAGTTAAAAACTAAGGGAATCCCAAATAAAGTATGGACTTCAGTTAATTTTTAAAAATACTTAGTAAGAATAGACAAAGAAAACACTCTTTTTAAAAAAATTCCATTCATGTAACTTTCATGGCTATAAAAATTTGTTTCTGGCTAAACTACAGAACTGATAAGGCAAAAAATGGCAATTCTCAAATCATTTGCAGTTTACCCTTCCATTGGCATCACTGGCATTTGTGTTCATAGTGTTTCCCTACCTACCTATTTAGTGAGCAAATGTGGTCATTCACAGGATAGTTACTGTAGACTTGCTTTTTATTCAACAATAGATTGGTGCTGCTCAGAGTCGGTCCGTAGACCAGGGCTGGTCAGAACCATTTATTAACAGTCCTTGAGGAGATATGGTAAATCATGGCCCTGCTTCCTTTATCCAGAAAGTCTTGCTCCACACAAATGTCAGCTAAACTAAACAGTGCTTAGTGATGTGTTGATTTAGGTTTTGGCACAAGCTCTTTATCTCATTGTGGATCTGCAGCCGACAGTTCTCTGGCCTGTGTGTGAGTAATGTTGGTCGGCACCGTTCCATAGACGTGTATAGAGAGCTGTCTTTTCCCTTTAATGGCTTTTACTGTTACGTGTTGTTCTTTGTTGATTCAGAGACAAGATTGCCCTTCGAATGGGACAGTGGTGACATTTACCAGTGGCCACCTCTGTCCTTTTAATCTTCATCAGTTTCAGTGATTGGGCTTCCTTTAAAAAGGCAGCACAGTGGACAGGTTAATACCTTGGATAAGTCCGGTTCAAATTACGGTTCTTCTGGAACCTCAGTTTTCTAACTTGGAAATGAGAATAATGATTACGTTTATTTTATAAGAATTGTTTTGAGGATTAAATGAAATTGTACCTGAAAAGAAGTTAGCCCTGCTCTTTTTTTTGTTTGTTTGTTTTTAAATTTTTTACTTTGTATTGCAGTATAGCCAATTGACATTGTTGTGATAGTTTCAAGTGGACAGCAGAGGGACATGGTATACATGTATCCATTCTCACCCAAACACCCCTCCCATTCAGGCTGCCGCAAAACATTGAATAGAGTTCCCTGTGCTATACCGCAGGTCCTTGTCAGCTATCCATTTTAAATATAGCAGTGCATGCATGTTGAGTTTAGCACTGCTCTTGGCAGTTAGTAAGGGCTCAGTAAAAATAAGCTACTATAATAATGACTATTATTTACTACTGCTATACCTGAAGCTGTTGTCTTTATCAGTGACAGATTTTTTTCTTAAATAATTTAAAAAACTTATTCATCTCCAGAGAGATTAAAATTACTAACAGACCTCAGTTTTACAAAGCAAACACTAAAAACTGGGAATGTTAATGGTTCTTTAGAAAAGCAATGAGAGATAGTTAGCCAATCACCAGACCCAGTCTTAAATACTGGACCCAGTATTTAAGTATACTGGACCCAGTCTTAAAAGAATTGTTCTGATAGGCTTTCTCTAGGACCTTTATCTACAAAGAGGCACTTTGTTACAATTCCTTGTATCATCACTGTTTGAGAACCTTGAGAGAGAATGAATTCTGTTTTCTTCATGAGTATGATTGCAACTAGAGATGTAGGTTGCTGTGCCTTTAACCTGTTCTCCTTGTTCATTGTGAAGTTGCTCAGCGGTGTCTGACTCTTTGCTACCCCGTGGAGTGTAACCCACCACGCTCCTCTGTCCATGGGATTTTCTAGGCAAGAATACTAGAGTGGACTGCCTTCTCCAGGGGATCTTCCCAACCCAGGTCTCCTGCATTGCAGGCAGATGCTTTAACCTCTGAGCCACCAGGGAAGCCCTTGTTCATTAAGGGTTGCCAAAAATAAATCTGCCAAACAAATGGAGAGAACCATAGTTTTCCTAGCTGCTGTCAAAGGCATATTCCTCTCATTTTCTTCCAGATGGGATATGTGGATAGAGTGTGTATATATGTGTCTGTTTCTCTACTCTCTTTAAGCAGAGCAGCACCCTTGCTCAAGACAGCTAAGATAGAGACTCATCTAATGTCACTCATCAGCGGTTTATATCTTTCACAACTTCAGTCTGATTTCTTCTCTGTATTCACCTACATGTGTTCACTGTGCCTTTCAAGTCTTTTATCATTTGATTGCTTTGAGCTAAGATCTAGACTCCTTTCATAATGAATCAGAAAAGGGCGTGGGTCCAGAGTTTTGCTTGTTTCCTGATGCAAAGTGCCTGGTTACAATACAGTGAGTCCCCTACACACGAACTTTCAAGTCGTGAACTTTCAAAGGTGCAAATGGGTATCTGGTTCCAGCAAGGAACCGGAACCTGTGCCTTCAGCGTCAGGCATGAGTGAGATTTCTGCTTGCCTTCGGTCTCCCATTGTTGATGATCCTTCAGCTCTGCCACCTCCCGCTTCTTCTCCCTCTTCCCGTCAATAACTCTTCTTGCCTGTTCACTTGAGGCCAGCCTCTGTATCCCAGCTGTTATACTCTACTGTTCTACATTTCAAGCTGCTGTACTGTAAGATCAAAAGTATTTATTTTTTGTGGGTTTTTAAAAAATGTATTATTTGTGTGAAAAGGATTATAAACCTATTACAGGACAGTACTATATCGTCTGCTGTGTCAGTTGGGTACATAGGCTAACTTTGTTGGACCTGACAATAAATTGGACTTACAAATATGCTTTCCCAACAGACCTCGTTTGTATGTTGGGGACTTACTGTATAAACGTTGCCTGTAGTTATTATTGTTAGTGTCTACGAGTGCCGGCAGCTAACATCTACAGTGTGTTCCTTTTGAGGGAGGTTGTATCAGTGTCGCCTTACAGGTGGGGAAAACGAAACTCAATACTTAGAAACTTGAAATAGTTCCCCTAAGATCCCACAGCTACTAAATGATAGAGCCAGCAGGGTTCAAACCTCTGTTCTAATTCTGTAGAGAGCTGCCTAAGGACAAAAAAATAAGATGAGATGCTTAGATTTCATGCCATTCACACTGTTGAAATTTCCAGAGAGCCAGGAAGAATGATTACCATCTTTGTCTCGATAAATAGTTTGTATTAATTAAAATAAAAGGCTGTATTTGTTGTTCAGCAATTATGTACTAGGGGCTTCCCAGGTGGCTCAGTGGTATAGAACCCGCCTGCCAGAGCAGGAGCCACAGGAGACGTGAGTTCAATCCCTGGGTGGAGAAGATCCCCTGGAGGAGGAAATGGCAACCCACTGCAGTATTCTTGCCTGGAAAATCCCGTGGATGGAGGAGCTTGGCGGGCTACAGTCCGTGGTGTCGCAGAGAATCAGACATGACTGAGCAGGCAGGATTATGTACTAACGTTAAACTGTTACAGTGTTATTATCTCAGTGGATAACTTGATAAGAAAAGTCATGGTGGAACTGCCTCTTTGAATGCAGTAGAAAAGGCATTTGTGGGGAGAAGAATTTTAAATGTCCTAATTTGGAATACTCTTGCTATATTTAGTGCTCTGTTCTTGGGAATAAGAAACTGCTGCTTCAACTCCTGTTACTCCCACCCTGATCCTTCCCCAACAAAGACGCCCTGCTAGTTTCTGCTGGGAAAGAAATTGTATCTCTTTAAGCTGGTTCTCTAAATTTACTTAAGATTTGTTGCTGTTGCTCCTTTTTGGGCAGTGTTAGGACTTTTGGTAGAACCACTGAGCCTGTATCAGAATCACCTGGAGGGCTTGTTGCAACAGTTTGCTGGGCCCCACCCCAAGCCCTAGTATTTGCCTTTCCAACAAGTTCCCAGGGGGTGTTGAGGCTTTGGAATGGAGACCACACTTTGGGAACCATCTCTGGAAAAGTCAAAGCAATTTTGTAACTTCTTTAGATTAGCCTATTTAGATGCTAATTTTCCTCCCAATTTCCCTAAAATCTTTACCTTTCTTATAACTGCTCTCAGTTCCTGTAAATGGACATCAAATCATGGCAATTTAGGCTAAGAGTATAGAAAATGCTTGCAGCCCTCAGCTTCCTCCTTTGGTTCTACCCCCAACCCCCATCTTTGTAATTGTTAGTTTCTCAGATTTGAAAGAGTCTTTTCAGATCACACCTGGGTAAATTGAGAACTAAAGTGGGAACATGATGAACCCCTGAGGAATAAAGCTTCAATTTCCCCTGCACATCTGCATGTGCTTTTGAATTAAGGAAAAAGAGCAGGAGGCAAGGTGGCCTTTTAAAGACCTCCTATAGCACCTTTCCATTTTCCACAATCACTGCTGACTCAGGGCAGTCAGGAGACTTAACATCTAACCCTGGAGCAAGTGAAGTGCTTATTGTTTTTCTGGCTATGGTTAATTCAAGTTACTATGAGGATGGGATTTTTTTCTATAAATAGGAAATTTCATTATGTTTCTTGAGAGTTTTTGGTTGATTTTTTTAAAATCCTAGGGTCACTGACAATTCATGACGTTGCTATAACTAGTTACAGGACAATTACAATTTTTGCTGTAAGTTAGGATCTCAACTCAAACCATAAGGAGAAAAATTAAACAGAATTACTCTTGAAAATCCTTGAGTCACTACGTTACCAACAACTGCATCCGTGAAAGCTCAGAAGGCAGAAATTAACGTTTGTGTCTCGTTGCTCATAGACTGTGGCCTCACACTTACATGTAGCCAAAGTCTAGTAGAAAGACTGAAAGGATGGTGAGGAAAGATAAGATTTTCCTTCCCTTTCTTGGACTTGTCCTAGAAAAGATGGACATGGAGTTAAATAGTAATAAATATAATGTGACTGCATTATATGTTAAGATAATTGAAACTTTTGATTCTGGGTCTCTGATTTAAATTCTTTTACAGTCATACTGGAATTAAATATCTTTCATTCATTCAACAAACAGCTATTGAGTATCTCCTTAGTCAAACTGTAGACTCTCCCAGGGCAGGTTTTTTTTTCCTAATCAAGACATCTGCCTTGCATTATAGTAGTTGCTCAGTGGTGTTCGTTGCATTGATAACTAATAAAAGACATCCCATGTGTTTTTATGGATTGTGTCCTAGACTTAGAGATGGAGAAGTAAACAGAGATTTTCTACATAGTGTGTTAGAGGTGTTTTAAATTTATGGGAACTTTATACAGGAAGAAATTAGTCCTGCCTGGGAGAGTTTTAATATAGGCTCATGGGAGAGACGTTTGAGCTAGGTTTGATGGATGGGTGGGAGTTCTCCAGGAATGGAAGGGCATTCCAGGTAAAGGAAAGCCTCCTGCAAAGATTCTGTATTTTTTCTTTTGAGGAATCATTAGCTTAATGTTTTAAATAGTTAGAGCAGAGTAACAAGGTGAGAATAGGAAGGTAATGCTGTTAATAGCTTACAGCTATTGAGTGTATATTATGTGCCTGGCAGTGTAAGTGTACTTTGCACACATTATTTTGTTTTAGTCTCATAAGAAACCCATGAAGTACATTCTACTAATATCATTTTCCAGATTAGAAATCGAGGAAAGTTTGTTTTGTGAGAAATGACATAGTGAGATGACGATCATTACGTTATATGTTCTTAGGTTATTCAAGCAGCTTAGACTGTGTGGACAGTGGGGAGCCATTTAGAATGATGTGATCAGATGTGAGGATGAAAAACCCTGAGTCGAAGGAGGCCAATTTAAAAGTTTTCTTGTTCTCTACTGTGGCATATTGAAGGCTTCAGTTCTGACCTTGACTTTGGGGGTAGAAACGATAAAAGATGAAGGAGACAAGAGAGGTGGAATCAAAAAGACTTGATGACCCTTGGGAGAAAGACATGAGTGATCAGGCTTACAAAGAGGAGAACAAGGTATACGGTGATGTCCTAGGAGAAAATGCTGTATGTTTTTTGTCTTCTTTTAGACCTTGTATTTCTTTGGTTTTGTGTTTTTGTATTATCTGATATATATTAACTGTATATGCACATAACGTGGAAATGTAGAAATGGAAGCACGTTGAGAGTATGCGCATTTATTTCCTCTATGGGATGCACCATCAAAAAAGTGTGGAGGCTACTAATCCAAATGCATCCAAAAGAGCACCATCCAGAGGTAAGCCAGCTACTGGAGCAAGAAGGAATGAACAGGTGAGGCGGAGAGATGGCTACCTGTACTTTTACTTCTCCTTTATTTATTTGGCCGCATTGAGTCTAAGTTGTGTCATGCAGGATCTTTGGTTGTGGCCCATGGGCTCTCTAATTGTGGCCCATGGGCTCTCTAGTTGTGGCCCATGGGCTCCAGACTGTGGGGGCTCAGTCGTTGCAGTGTGCTGGCTTCGTTGCTCCACAGCACGTGGGATCTTCATTTCCCAACCAGGGATCGAACCCACATCCCCTGCATTGCAAGGTGGATCCTTAACCACTGGACCACCAGAGAAGCCCCTATGCTTTTACTTCTGCAGGTGATCATTTGAAGTTCTTTCTCTCTTTTGTAGCCATTGGTCTCTTGCATTTCAGAATAACCTCCAATAATCAGGATAAAGGTGCTGAAGAGGGAAGGGTATTCCTTTCCTATGGGAAAGATTCTAAGACATGAAAGACACTTTAGGTATTAAAGAATTTAAGAAGTGAATGCACATTAAGGTCATCTAATCCAACTTCTTCCTGCCGATCTAGAATCTCAGACAAGTAGTCCCTGGGCTTGTGTTTGAACCCTTTGGGAGGTAGGCAACTCCATCCTTCAGAAGGAAGTTTGGGCAGATGTAATTGGAGGAAAGTTCTTCCTTTTCCAGGTTGCAGTGCATTTTGCCATATGCACCTTCTATGCATTGGTCCTTTCCCTTCCTTTAAAATAGTTACAGAGCCAACAGCAAGGAGCTTTGCAGGTTACCAGGGAAACATATGTGCCCAGTCACACCTAATGCTCACAATTCTTCTATGGAGTAGACCGGTATGTGTTTGTTCTGATTGAAGAATTGAGGCAGTTGAGATTGTAGTGCCATGGAAAAACATCCTAGTTATTTCTCCTGTAAACATTTGTCATGCCTGATCGGCATAATTGTATAGGAGGCATTGAAGTACCAGGAACCATCTGAACCTGGGTTTCGGTTCTGGTTCTATCACTTTCTAGGAACAAGACCTTTAGCAAATTATGTTGCCTTTTGAGCTTCATTTCTCTTGTCTATAAAATAAGGATAAGCACTGTTGGGAAGATGAAATTAAATGACTCTTGTAAAGCCATTATAAAAGCTTGGCTTAGAGTTAGCTGTGCAACAGATGTGAATATACTTGTTTTTCCCATCTATGTTGAATTTTATATATAATTCCATTGTATCAGCTAATGGAGTTTACTCTATTTACTTTTTTTCCCCAGCTTTATTGAGATGTAGTTGACATATGACATTTGTACATTTCAGGTATGTGTATATTGGGAAATAATTATCACATCATTAAGGTTAGTTAATCCATCAGTCACTTCACATAGTTATGAATCTGTGTGTGTGTGGTATAAACATTTAAGATTTGCTCTTGTAACAACTTTTAAGTATATATCAATAATATAGTATTGTTCACTAGTCACCACGCTGGTAAAGAATCTGTCTGCAATGCTGGAGACATGGGTTCAATCCCTGGAGAAGGGAAGATCCCCTGGAGAAGGGAGTGGACAGAGGAGCGTGGCAGGCCTACTGTCCACTCCAATATTCTTGCCTAGAGAATTCCATGGACAGAGGAGCCTAGCAACAGCCCTTGGGGTTACAAAGTGTCAGACAGGATTGACCGGCTAATACTTTCACTTTCATGCTGTACATTAGATGTCCAGAACTCATTCATCTTATAAATGGAAATTTGTACTGTTTGACCAATATCTCTCCATTTTCTTACCTCCCAGCCCCTGGCAACTGCCATTCTGTTTCGATAACTTTGACTTTTTTTGAGTTCACCTGTGAATGAAATCATATGGTATTCGTCTAAGTTGTTTCACCTAGCATAGTGTCCTCAAGGTTCATCCATGTTGTTTCAAGTGGCAGAACTGCCTTCTTTTTCTGTGGCTGAGCAATATTTCTCATGGACTTACCTGATGGCTCAGTGTTAAAGAATCCGCCTACCAATACAGGAGGCACAGGTTCGATTCCTGAGTCAGGAAGATCCCCTGGAGAAGGAAATGGCAACTCACTCCAGTATTCTTGCCTGGGAAATCCCATAGACAGAAGAGCATATCTATGACTTGACTGTTGTGAATAATGCTGCAGTGAACAAAGATATCACTTTGAAATAGGGATTTCATTTCTTTTGGCTTTGCCAGATTGTGTGGTAATTCTAGATTTAGTTTTTTCAGGAATTAATGAAGGTTACTTTGGAACTTAATCCTGTCATTTGTCTTTTTAGTTTTTTCATAATAATCATTAGTGTTATCTTAATGTTTTTAAAAAGAAGCTGCTTATTTCAAAAGTCATGAAAAGATGCATTTTAGAAAGAAACTTAGGCTATTTTTGCTTTGGAGAAAAAAGTTAAACTTGTATTGATGCTTTTAAAAACATTTAATGTTATATGACATCTAATGGATCACTTTACTACACTATGAAAGTGTTAGTCACTCAGTCATGTCTGACTCGTTGCAACCCCATGGACTGTAGCCTGCCAGGCTCCACTGTCCATGGGATTCTCCAGGCAAGAATACTGCAGTGGGTTGCCATTTCCTTCTTCAGGGGAGCTTCTCGACCCAGGCACTAAACCCGGATCTCCTGCATTGCAGGAGGATTCTTCTGAGCCACCTGGGAAGTCTTACTACACTGTAGCCACGTGGTACTGAATGGGAAGGGATGAGAGTAGGTTTTCTTTTTACTTTGGAATTTTTCCTTCATGGAGTCATGTGATACATACAGAAGTATGTGTTTGGAATTAAGTATTTAAATAGGAAGGATCAGTCAGTTCTCTTGGACTCTCTTTTATCCCTTTCTTCTTCTCATGTTCTGTCTTAAGGGAAAAATGTGATTTTTATTTTCATCCTGAAAATTCTACCACCTTGGGGGACTTTAATCTTGATAGGCGTGAAAGCCCTTTGACAACTCCTCTCTAAGGTTTAACTGTGTGTTTAGCCTGCCAATCTGGGAGCTTTCTGAGGACTAGGATCCAGTGAGAGTTTTTTACTGTTACTGGCACATTAGCACAGTGCCTGGCACTTAGAATTACTTAGAAAGCTATTTACTGACCCCGTGAACTATTACTCATTCCTTTATCTGTTGAAACTTAGTCAATTCAGAGTTATTAATACATCCTCGGAGTTTACTGCCATATCTTTTAGTTCAGAACATACACCAGATAAAGTCAGTTCATAAAAAAGAATTTTTTTCACAACTACATAGAATTACAATAATCTGTTAGTAGAAATGTTAGAAATACATTGTTACCAATATTTTTAAAAATTTATTTTAGTGAAGTGTACTTGATTTGCATTGTATAAATTTCTGCTCTACAGAAGTGATTCAGTTATACATATGCATACGTCCCTTTTTTATATTCTTTTCCATTATGGTTTATCATAAAATATTGAATATAGTTCCGTGTGCCCTACAGTAGAACCTTGTTTATCTATTCTGTATGTAATAGTTTTCATCTGCTTATCCCAAACTTCCAATCCATCTCTCCCCCACCACCACCACCCCCCCCCACCCCACCCCCACCCCCGCAACTAGTAGTCTACTTGTTGTCAGTGCTCATTGTTCTTTGGACCGCCCTAGAATCTTCTGCTCGAAGAATGCATATTTTCATTTGTCTCCTAACACGCTGGAGATGGGGGTGGTGCCTTGGGCACTAACTGAACTTACTCAATTCTGGGTACGGATGAGATGTCTCCTGTCCAGAATTCTAGTCCTGCCGTCCACTTTTAGCCAACAATGAGTAAGCTCTGTGTTTTTTTTCTTTTTTTATTTTTTAAAGCTCTTTTTGTATCTCCTCTACAAATTTTGTCCAGTAGTACATTTCTACAAAGACGAAGTCTTTCCCCATCTCGTTTTTAATTTCCCCAGTAAGTTCATCTGTGCTCGGAGTTTGTTATCTGCTGTATCCATTTTCTAACAGATTCCTGGGCTCTTGAGGGATATTAAACAAAAGAATTCAGGGTCTGACACAGTGTGGGTGAGGGTATCTCCAGTTAGGACTCAGACTTTTTTCCATAAGTTGTAATAAATCACTTGGGAATGATGCATTATGCATTCTGTGTATTCTGTCCAGGGTGCAGTGGCTTGTGTCGCTCATTTTCGTTACGGTCATTTCTCTGCGGTAAATGCTTCACTCTTCGTTGTATTTTATTTTAGTCACTGTTTCTAAATCAGTATATTCTGTTCTTTCCTTCTACCATTTTGGCATTTAGATGCCTCAACATGAATTTAATCTGAGAAAAAAAATTCTAATGTCCTGACTTCTGGTAGGAAATATTTACATGTGGGAACTCTAGTTTTACTGACTTTTCCTTGAATTCTAGGAAAATGTGTGTGTGATGTTTGTCACATGAGATGTGCTAAATATTAATGCTATTTAATATGATTAAATTGTCTATTTAGAGAAAAAGTTACATGTCCCCGTAGCTGAGGAATGTTTGCTACACAGGTTGACCTTGTAAAAATGAGGTGTGATTTTTCCTTTTTAGTCAGAAAAATTTTTTTAGGATAATATTTGGGGTGTGGCATGATAAACATAATTCCTCACTACGGAATGTAAATTGATACACTCTTTCTGGAGCATAATTGGACCCTGCAATTTCACTTTGAGAAACCTATCCAAAGGAAATAATCAGAGATAAGAATGTTCATCATAGTTGTTTTTTGTTTTTTTTATTGAAAATTATAAGCCACAGGACTTCCCTGGTGTTGCAGTGGCTAAGACTCCATACTTCCAATGCACAGGGCCCAGTTTCGATCCCTGCGCAGGGAACTAGACCCCACGTGCTCCAACTAAAAGATTTCCCACGCTGCAACTAAAAACACAAACTGCGTGCTGCAACTAAGAGCCATTGCAAGCAAATAAATATTTTTTAAGAAAGAAAATTATAAGCCCCATGAATATCTAAGGGTCAAGAAATAAATCGATTATGGTATGGACAAGTATTAGAATGTTATGGAAGCACTAATACTATGACTCTGAAAGGTTTAAAGACAACTGTTCAAGACATAGCATTAAGGAGCGAAATAAAAACCTGTGGAGAATGAAATATGGTATGTGTGTGCGCGTACGTGCTCAGTCACTTCAGTCGTGTCTGACTCTTTGAGGCCCCGTGGATTGCAGCCCTCCAGGCTCCTCTGTCCGTGGGATTCTCCAGGCAAGAGTACTGCAGTGGGTTACCATGCCCTCCTCCAGGGGATCTTCCCGACCCAGGGATCGAACCCGCGTCTCCTGTGAATCCTACATTACAGGCAGGTTCTTTACTGCTGAGCCACCAGGGAAGCCCAAAATATGATATACGTACCTCAAAATATTGCCATTGTTATTTCTGAGTAAATGGGACAGACAACTTAAAAATCTTCCTGTAGTTTCCAAGTTTTCTATATGTATGTATTACATTGATGATTAAATGAATGAATGCCTCAAAAATCAATTTTTTAAAACGCTTTCTCTTATTTCAGTTTCCTAACAGGAAGGTCACCAGTGCGAAAGCTTTAAAATATTAGCTGTTCCCAATCGAGAATTTTTATATTCTTATGAGTTGTGAAATGTATGTAAATACATTGCACTATGCTAAACAGTATGTTCTTGAACCAGAAATATGTGTATTGGCATATTTTGTTGATAAATTGGCACTAGGATTTATTTATCATTTTTTTTCAAAAATTGTTTTCAAATTTTAGAACACAAAGAACTCAAGGTATGACAAAGCTACCTCAGACATCCCTTTAGACTGACTGTAAGGTTACAAGTTTAAGCAAGAATAGGCATATTTTTCGATAGCCTGGAAGGTATTTTGGTGGGACAATAGAAGTGTATTTGGTTATACAAAAATCTATGATTCTATAAAAGGACATAATTTGAATCTGTAGTTGATTACAAGTTTAGAGGTCTCTGTAATATACAAAGTTTCTTAATTGTATGTAACTAGTCACTTCCCAAGGCTGGCTGATCACTCTGAAGAAGTAATGAAACTCAGCAAGAATTACCAGCTGCTGTTTATGAAACCAAATGATAGAATTCACTTAATGAAAGTAACGTGCTGACAGCAGTGTTTACTGTTTAGAACATAATAATCATGTTTATTGTATCTCTCAGAGACAGAATATATCATAAATAGACAAGAGAAAATTGAGAGTAGTGTGCTTTAAAAAAAAAAAAGTGCTCTTATTTACATGAAACCAACATGAAAAGCTTCAAAAGCACTTTGCTAGAGGTCTGTTTTATAGAGTTAAACTGGAAAAATGGCAGAATTGGAAAGCAAGTATTGTTTTTGGACACACAAATCAGAAGTATGAGCTCAGAAAACATAGGCACTTGGGGAAATCTTAATATCTTGAACTATAGACCTTGTGAACTTCCAAAAACCTTGAAATTCACTTGATGATGATTTTTGGAATCTTGGAAATAGTGGTATAATACCATAGGATAGAAAAGAATAATCAGGAAGCTTAATGCAATCAGAACCTCATAGCCTCTTATGGGAAGTAGCATTTGGCAGAGCCTGCTAAGCTACTGTAAATGAATGTTAATCACATTTTATCAGCTGCTTGTGCTATCTTTATTACATAATTTGAATATTTATGACCCTGTAAATATGTTTAACAGTGAAATTACAGTATTTATGAAACTCAAATTCCAAAAAGCATATAACCCTTTGATGGAGAAGAATTATCTTTAAATACTACAAAATTCAAGATGTTTTTCCCATTTAGCAGTTGTCTGTATGCTATGGGACAAGTATTTCTGACTAGAATTCTGTGATAAACAGAATGGTATATGTCAAAATTGACTTTGAAGACACAGATGATTCTGTTCATTCTTGTATCATCTACGAGAAATAAATGATCAGCTGAAGTATTTTAAGTTTTTAGCATCAAGTACAATTTATTTTCTCACTATGGTTTATATTTTGGTTGACAGCATCCATCTCTTTTTGGAAATTATTAATGAATCTTTTTTTATGAACCAGGCTTTGGAATTGGACAACTCTTCCTAAAGTAGCAGTATTATTGAAAATGAAAATAATGTGTGGAAATGCCTCTTTAGTTTATAAACACACACTCATTTGGTGTGTGTTTATGTATTTTTGGAAAACTTGACTCTCTTATTTATTGTCAATGCTTTCTTACTTCTTTGCAACCATAAACTCACTGCAAGGTATTTTTCCCTTCTGAAGGATTTAAATACGTTGTTCTTCGGGAAAGTATAATCTAATAGGAAGATATAGTTCATATTAGAACCAAAAAAGCCTGTAATTAAGATATGTCTCTGTCACATTTTTCCCCCCGTTTTTTGTTAAAACAGAAATGGATTCATTTAAATAAATAAAATTGTCGATGGGTGAAGCCTTTATTTTCAAAAGTGATAAGATTACAAATATCTGCTTACTTCATTTTGATTGTCTAAAATACTTAGAAATTCTCATTTTATAAAATTTGGGTATACTAGTTACTTTCCATTTTGAGGTGAATTTAATTTGTTTTCTAGGTATTACAGTGATAAAGAATCCACCTGTCAATTCAGGAGACTCCGGTTCGATCCCTGGGTCGGGAAGTTCTGCTGAAGGAGGCAATGGCAACCCCCTCTGGTATTCTTTGGAGAATCCCGTGGACAGAGGAGGCTGGTGGGCTGCCGTCCATGGGGTTGCACAAGAGTCAGACATGACTGAGTGACTAACACACACAGAGAGACATTAGATTAATTCAGGTTAATCCATGTGCTGCTGTCCTGCGGACACTACAGGGAAGTGGTTCTGAGGGTGAACTCTGGAGTCACAGATTCTGCTGAGATCAAACTCTTGGTCAGGCAGGCACTCATTTAGCTTCGTCACCGTCATTCTGATCAGGTTCTGAATCTCGCTGGGCTTCGGTGGGCGCACCTTCGTGGGTTTGTTGGGAGGATTACCTGAAATGCTCACAAATATATGGAAAGTGCTAAGCATGTACGTCTGGAGTCAGTGGTGGTCATCATACACTGCTCTTCCCCAGTTGCTGATAGAGCCTTTCTGTGTTGAGGATCTCTTAAAACCCTTTGCCTTTTCACCATCCTTATTTGGGAGGATTAGCTAGTGGATGCACTCACTCTCCTTTAAAAGATGACAAAGGAAAAATATCCAGAATGCAACTCCACTTTCTATGCCTAATAACAATGTTGGAGGAGTTTTGATGTTTCAGACTCTTGATCCTAATGCAGAAGATGAGATGGGGCGCTTAGGTTATTGATTCGTATTCTGTGCTGTTGCCTATCTTACTGGCAGAGAGCATGGGTAGACAGTTTCCTTTAAAAGCCAGCAAGTAAACGTGTTAGGCTTTTAGGTTTTATAGTCTCTGTCACAGGTACTCTACTCTGCTGTTTTAGCCAAGACCAGCCATCTGCAATACTGTAATCGACAGGCATGGCTATATTCCAATGAAACTGTATTTCTAAGAACAACCCATGTGTTGGATTTGGACTGTGGGCTGTAGTTTGCCAACCCCTGGGCACAGGTAGTTGAGAGGATGTTTGTGTCTCTTTTCTTAAAATCAGAGATAAATTCTTGCCTTCGGAGTTGTAGTTGTTCATTATTTAGTTTATCCATGTATAAATCGACATTATAGGGAATTCCCTGGTGGTCTTGCAGTTAGGACTCTGTGCTTCCATTCCAGGGGCCTGGGTTTATTTCTGGTCAGGAACTAAGATATTGCAAACCGACCAGCGTGGCCAAAAAAATAAACACTGTAATTTTCTATTCTTTTTGCTTATAGTTTTATGCTGAAAGGATCAACTGTCAACTTTTGATCTCAGAAGCTATGTGACAATTGAGTTTTTTAGTTAGTTCTCTCACATCCCTAGGTACAGGTGGGGTGAGGGGGAATGCCTTGATTGTCTAAGAGATTAGACATTACACTGCTTTATTCATAACCGAGTAGATTTTGAGTTCTACTGGACAGTAGCAGGTTTGGCTTTGTAACTGGGTAGGTTCATCTTGGTTCTTTGCTCCCTCCTAGCTGCAAGTCATTGGCTTGAGATGTAGCTTTCTTAAGGCTCAGTTTACTCATTGGTAAAATAATGATAATTCTTATCTTGTTAGGTTGCTCTGAGGATTGATGTGCTCATGAATTTAAAGTGTGGGGGCCCAGTGCCTGAGAAAGATAAACCAAATAAACAACAGCTCTTAAAAACTTGGGTGAGAACCGTATCTTGAAGGCTACATGCTTTTTTAAAAACAAAACAAAACAAAACTTCATTGTTGTTTTACATTCCTTATTCTTCTTTAAAGGGGAAAAATGCATTTCTGTGTACTTAAGCCCTCAAAGTTATTTGGCACCTTGGAGCCATGTCTTTCAAACTAGGTTTCCCAGGTGACTTAATGGTAAGGAATCTGCCTGCCAATGCAGGAGACCCAGGTTCCATCCCCTGGGTCAGGAAGATCCCCTGGAGGAGGGCATGGCAACCCATTCCAGTATTCTTGCCTGGAAAATTCCATGGACAGAGGAGCCTGGTGGGCTACAGTCTATGGGGTCGCAAAGAGACACAACTGAGCATGCACATATTTCAAATTATTTGTGCTGAAAGACTTTTTATCTGTCATGAACCAGTGCTTTCATGAAATATAATAAAAGGAATTTATTACAAAAATGAAATAAACACGAACAGAACACATACAAAACCCTGATTTTTCTTTTAATGAGATCCAACAAATACTTCAAGTTTCTAAGTGTTTACTTTGCCTGCTTATTTCTTCAGGGCCTGGTAGTAAATAATTTTTAGATCATTTTTAGATTTTTAGATTTTAGATCTATACTGACTGTACTTTTAGGAGCACTGGTTTAAGGGGACGCCAGTTCATGGAAATTCTTTTAAATGACACATCAGTCATTCTTTTTTAAAAAGACATATATTTATTTAGTTATTTATTTTGCTTCTCCAGGTCTTAGTTGAGGCATACGGTATCTTTAATTGCAACATGCAGAGTCTTCGTTGGGGCATGTGGGATCTAGTTCCCTGACCAGGGATCGAGCCTAGGCCCTCTGCATAGGCAGCATGGAGTCTTAGCCACTGGACCACCAGGGAAGTCCCCATATCAGTGACTCTTGAACAGAATTAGCCACTAAATAGACACTGAGTTTACCCCTTCTTCTTCAAAGGTAGTCACCAACTGCAAGTAAATGTTATTTATTGCCCCAGTCTTTGTTCATTCAACCCCACCCCTCTCCACTGCCCGTGGAGTTTGACTTGAGGCACCTAGAGGCTCTCATCAGGGAGTAAGCCTCGATATCTGCTCTGGATCAGCGTGACCTCCCTCGGAGTGTCTGGCTGCACGGGGGTCCCAGTGGCTCCCGCGCTCATCTTGAGAGCCTAGACCTCGAGGAGCGTGGGTATGGGGATCTCAGGTCCTCACTTTCCCCTCCATCCTCTGTGATCTGACAGCACCTCCCATTACTGCTGTTAAACCACACGTGTCATTAGTATTTCCATTACCTTCTCTGATCCCCACAACCCCACCCCACCCCGCCGCCAGAACCATGGGCTTTATAACAATAGGGCCTAATTTTATTTTCTTTTTGGCTCCCTGGCTCCTGGCGCACGCTAGGTGTACCTTGAAAATGTTCTGATGTGTGAATGAATGAGTAGGCAATGCTGTCCAGGCCTCTCACCAGGCTGACATCCTTTATCTTCAGGCTCTTCACTTTGCTAGGGTTCCTCTCAGAAATTTAACCAGATTGAAAAGGGTGGAGGAGAAGGGGGGTCACTCTGGAGCAACACATAGCTGTCAACACATTTTCAATGCCCATACCTGAAAGAACATGGACTGTGTATTTTGGGAAGTTGTGTTTTTCTCTTTCCTCAATTCTTGGTGCCGATTGTGTAACAGTGTTGTAGGAAAGCAGCCAATAGCAGTCCTACCACCTTCCAAACTGTCACAGTGACTTTCTGGAAACTCTCAGGGCACACCTTGCCTTGGATGAAACTCAATGGCATTGAGCTCTTGAGATTACAGATAGTGATTTTCTGGAGTAGACACAATGGTGTGTGAACATATGACTGGCCTGGACTATATCACAGTGCTTTCATGGGATATTACAGATCATTGATGCTTTACGATAGAGCGTTTATGGATCTTTCATGATATGCATACAGAGTAATATCACTGTATGATGGGGGATGGAAAAGGGTTATTAGTCATTTGTATGGTACAGTCATTTTCGAGGAAACAGAACTGAAAAATCAGTTGATAGCTTATAGTAATAGATTCAGAGAAGGCAATGGCAACCCACTCCAGTACTCTCGCCTGGAAAATCCCATGCATGGAGGAGCCTGGTAGGCTGCAGCCCATGGGGTCGCTAAGAGTCGGACATGACTGAGCGACTTCACTTTCACTTTTCCTTTCGTGCATTGGAGAAGGAAATGGCAACCCACTCCAGTGTTCTTGCCTGGAGAATCCCAGGGACGGGGGAGCCTGGTGGGCTGCCGTCTCTGGGGTCGCACAGAGTCGGACACGACCGAAGTGGCTTGGCAGCAGTAATTAGGTTTCTGGCGGTTATCTTTTCCTTGGGGGAGCTGGTGAAGTTAATAGCATGTTAACTAAATGCTGGCTTTGGATGAGGATCTTGAATTCCTGTCTTAACTCTATGACCTCATTCACGTTACTTAGCCTCTTTGAGCCTCACTTTTTCTTATCTGTAAAATGGGGTGATAACAGTACAAGGGCATAGATGACTGTGAAGATTAGATGTGACAGTTCATGCACAGTGCTTAGTGATGCCAGGATTTCTTTAGCATTCATGATTACCACTTGTCTGTATAGTTATTTATTGGGGGAGTAACACTTTGGAAAAGAAATGACAGCCTTCAGAGCATCAAAAACAGTTGTATTTGAAAACTCCTTATATATGCAGAATACTAATTTAACATATTTCTGCCCTTCTTAACTATTTTATGTATGTTAGTTTATGCTTCTGGACTTCTTGGAATAAGTTATTTTTGACTTCTTAACACTTCACATTGAGAGGTGACTTATAGCTTATTAAAATAAATTGCTCAAAAAATAGCAAAAATAATAAGCAAACCATATTAAATTAATCTACTGAAATTAGCAATGGAAAACAGTATTAGAAAACATCGTGAAAACTAGCAATATAGAAAATAAATGGAAAAATAGAATATAAACGTGTATATACAGCATGGATATAATTTATATAACATAATATATAACATAAAATTAAGTAAATTACACATTTTGAAATGAATAAATAATACCTATGTTTTAGTATTTGGATTAAGGGTAACTTTTTCCCCTTCACTTTCCAATGCTTATAATGTTGTTAAAAGGTATTTATTGGTTTTCTTAATTTATTTTTTTAATTGAGATATAGTTAGATACAGTATGTTAGTTACAGATGCACAACATAGGGACTCACAACTTTTAAAGGTTATACTCCATTTATAGTTAATATAGAATATTGTCTGTGTTCCCTGTATTTTACAATATATCCTTGTAGCTTATTTTATACATAATAGTTTGTACCTCTTGGGTTTCCCTTGTGGCTCAGCTGGTAAAGAATCCTCCTGCAGGATCAAACCTGGGTTTGATCCCTGGGTTGGGAAGATCCCCTGGAGAAGGGAAAGGCTACCCACTCCAGTATTCTGGCCTGGAGAATACCTGTACAGTCCATGGGGTCGCGAAGGGTCGGACACAACTGAGCGACTTTGACTTCACTTGTACCTCTTAGCTCCCTGCTCCTCTCTTGCCCCTCCCCGCTTCCTTCACCCCACTGGAAACCACTGCTTTGTTTTCTGTGTCTGAGTCTGTTTTCCACTGAAAGGTTTTTATCATTTAAAATTTTAAAAGACCAAACATCTGTTACTCACTCTTAATTGCTCAAAATGACATACTCAATATTCATATTGAATCTAAGTCTTTTGCTGTAGCTAGCAAATTTATTGAATTTATTTACAGAATGTTTGCTGGAATCAAGTAACTGCTTTCAAAGTAACTTCCTGGATGTCTAAAAACAAACAGGGTGTCCTGGTTTTGTTTAATTAGGTACCCAAATATTAATTGCGGGGCTACACCGGACCAAGAACAATGCTCTCAAAACTCTTAGTCCATGACATTTGGTAGACATTTCATAGAGGAACTTTTTCAAGGCCAGTGAGCAGTCAGCAGCAGAAACTTCTGTGCTCTGTTAAAGGGCTCCCCAGAGACCATGCCTGGCTCCTGAAGCATGTGTGGAGATATCCAGTTACAGCCCAGGGAAAGTGCGGGTCTGGCTCTTTGTGCAGTTGGAGAGTTAGCCCTCCCGGTCAGCACCACAGGCTGCCAAGCTGACATCTGTGTAGCAGGGCATGCGGGCCGCCTGCCAACACCATTATCCCCACTTAGGGTTAGGCCAGCAGGGATCTTTCCTGTTGAGCCCGAATGTCTTCATTTTCATGAAGTTTTCAAAGCAGAATGAAAGACTCAGCAGGGCAAATGGTGGTTTGATCAAACCTACCTCTTTAACCTAATTCTTCTTGAAATAAAAGTTATTTTTGACTTTTTAATAACTTAACATTGAGAGATGACTTACAGCTTCTTGAAATAAATTACTCACTCTAGCAAAAATAATAAGCAAACCATATTAAACTAACCCATTGAATTAGCAGTGGAATACAATATTAGAAAACATCATGAAAATGTTTATAATGTTTATTAAGTTATAGGACTGTTTCTTGGTCACAAATGGACCTGCCCTCTCTCCATCCCAGGCTATCTCCAAAGCATCTCTTGAAGGAGAACACACTTTTATAGTAGCAACGGTAATTTAGAAAGTTTGTCTTTTAACTGGAAGTTGAAGGGAAATTTGGTTTCTTATTGTCTGCCATTTGAAGTGTTCCACATGGTAGATTCTGACACATATCTCATTGCAAATATTCTTGTTCTTATGACCAAACATCTTCCTAAAATGAAAGCTTAAAAATATATAGATTCTGACTAAAAGTAGATGACATTTTGCATATACAAAATTGCTGAATGTGTATAAATGCCTCTAGTGCCAGAATACGTCTTCATGCTGACAACCCTACCCAGGGCTTGCTCACCGTTCAGCAAGACATTCTTCTATTTTAACATTTCCTTTAAAGGGAAATTCTTTTGAATGCATTTAACAAAAGGTATGGAGAGCATTAGTCACTGAGATTTTTACTCATAGTATTTGAACATCGTTGTTAGGTTTGACTCCTACATTATTTGAGTAGATTTTTTTTTTAAGCAACTAGAATTTATGGAGGCCAACTGCTTTTGACCTTTCTCTCACTTCTGTGCCCCATAGAGCTCCTGACAAGAAGAGAAGCAATTTGTTATGTCAGATGTCCCTGGTAGCTGAACTGCCTGGGGACATCCTATCATTAGGGAATGGTTCGTCAGATTCAGTTTTGCTGTTTATATTTTCTAGAATGTATAATAATGAGAATAATTTAAACTAGCTCTTTTCACCAAAAACTGTGTAAACTTTATATCAGATTGCAGATTCAGAAAAATATTAACTTTATATCCAATTGCACTATGTATTGGGTTGACCCAAAAGTTTGATTTTTTTCTATAAGATGTTATGGAAAAATCCAGACAAATTTTTGAACCAACCCAAGGGAAGAGTTCTGTTTTGTTTTTACTTAATGTAAATACTTCAATAAGTAGGTCAGAAGAAGACTTCCCTGGTGGTCCAGTGGTTAAGAATCCATCTGCCAGTGCAGGGGACATGGGTTCAATCCCTGGTCTGGGAAGATGCCACATACCACGAGGCAAGAGGGGCCACCACAGTGAGAAGCCCGCATACTGTCACAAAGAAGAGCCCACAGCAATGAAGACCCAGGGCAGCCAAAAAAAAGTAAAATTTTTTGAAAAAAAAAATTTAGAAACTGACTTTCCCAAAAAAAAAAAAAAAAAATTGCATCAGAAGAAAAAGATGCAAGACTTGTGTGTCAGAATTTTGACCAGTGGACTCCACTCCTCAAAGGTAACTAACTTCCATTTTTGCTTTTGGGTGCTTTTTGGGTGTCTCCGCCCACCAGAGAGGGCAAGAAGAGCCCCTTGATAGAAAGCCAGCTTGTGCTTGTGGAGGGCTGCAGGGTGGTGGACCGAGGTTATCTGTGCTTTCTGGAGGAAGGAGAGAAAGAGGAAATCCTCTTGCCATATACGCCCCCTTTGGAGCCATTGAAAACTTTGGATTTGGCAAGGAGGAAGCAAAAGGCTTGGCATCCAAAGAGAGACTCTGAGAGGAAGATTGTGAGACCTTCCTGTCTCAAAGGGCGTGGCAGTCAATGCCCAGGGATGGGAGCAGGGGTGCCACCTGGCTCATCAGACGCATGGGGATCCACTTTAGAAACTCAATCTTAGTTGCTGTTGAGTTGTCTCAGGCCTGCAGCCTCCTGCCTTGAAGTGAGTAGGTCCTCCCACACCCTCACTCCATGATCATGAGCTTTTAGTTCGAGGAACAGAGTCTGTTTTGAGAAGAAGAGACAGTGTTTTTCCACCTTTCTTCAAGATGTTTGAATGACTTTTTAAGGTTTTCAGCTCTTTATCCACATGGCTCATCTTGTCATCTGCTCCAGAACTTCCCTCTTCTTGCTCTAACTCATGATGTCTTGAAGGTGATAGCCTGAAAAGCTCTCTCTGTTCTTCACGAAGTTCAGCCTTTTCCTTTCTCCTCTCCAAAAGATTTCAAACTGGACGTTCAGTTGAGGCTTTTAAGATGACATGTCAAGTCTGATTGGTGTCCTCTTTTTTCAGAAACATTGGTGCACAATTGATTTTTCTCTGTATTCTGGGTGTTGAAATGCACGCTTAGCTTTGCAACACCAGTCAGTTTCTGGCTCCTCTTGCCTGGTCGTTGCCGTCATCTCTGTCTCCCGATTCCCCTAACTTTTCCAAGGGCAGCTGCTGAGTGTTTAACCTCTCACACACATTCATCCAGCCTTGATCTGAATTTCAGCAAAGACTCCAGAGCGCTGTGTGGAGATGCTGCAGTTTTTATCTATTGCCCTGAATACTGTTGAGTGTGGTAGCTTTTTCCATGTGTCCTTTTGGATTTGGTTTTTGTTTATAGAGACTGGCCCTTGCAGGAGCAGGCATTGACTCATCTTGTGGAACGTGGAGATTTTTCTTTTTTTCAAGTTGATTTGCTCTAAAGGCCAAAATGAACCAAATTACAGGGGTTAACATGTCCAAGGCTTCAGGCACTTCGGGGCTTTCATCTTCTGCCTCAGGGTAAAACTGGTGAACACGGGGCGGAGGTCAGCCTGGAAACAAGCCTGCACCTGGCAGCTGGGATGAGTCATAAATGGAGAAGGCCAGTGGGCGCGCAAGTCCAAAATAAACATACCCTCGGCCCTGCCCACCACTCCTTGACGTTTTTCTAGAGCTAGTGCTGAGCTTTTAATGGCATTTTTCTTGTTTTCTCTGTATGAAAGTGAAAGTGTTAGTCACTTAGTCGTGTCCAACTCTTTGCAGTCCCATGGACTGTAGCCCACCAGGCTCCTCTGTTCATGGAATTCTCCAGGCAAGAATACTGGAGTGGATAGCCATTCCCTTCTCCAGGAGATCTTCCCAACCCAGGGATTGAACCTGGGCCTCCCACATTGCAGGCAGATTCTTTGCTGTCTGAACCACCAGGGACATCTGTCTGTATAGAAAGGCTTTTCTTCATTGGCTGAAAGATTCTCAGTCACAACTGATAACTGACAAGTACAGTTACCCAGACGTATGTCTCTGTCTTCCGTGTTTACCCTGTAAGGACGAGACTGGCCCAGGTTGCTGGGTAATCCTGCCACAGTGTGGCAGCTCATGTTTTGGCCAAAAGTATAGCAGAGCAAAGCTCCTCCATTTACCCCAACCTCCCACCCAGTGGCCTGTGGTCCTGGATGGGCAGCTGGACCGCTGCAAGCCCTGGTGGACATCAGGCAGGATTCTGCTTGGAACCAAGTTTCTACCTGGCAACCATGATGGACCATGGGTGGAGAAGGTCAGTGAGATACAGGACTGGTCCAGAAAAAAAAACACACCTCCCACTGCACCTTTTTTTCTTTCCTTAAACTTTGCTTCCTGTGGCCACGTAGGCCTCTCCCCATCCTCTGCATTTTTGTTCCCTCGGCCTCGAAAGCCCTTCGCCTCCCTCTGTGCGTGGGAACAACATCCACCTTATAACCTACTCGCGCCCGTGACCCCAGTGCCCAGGGCAGGGCCAGACTCAGAGTGGGTGCTCAGTGCCCCACACAGGAATAAAGGAGTTTGTGGAAGGAATGGAGGAGCCAGTGGGGGAATTGCAGAGCCATCCCTGAAGAGTCACACATAATGCCTTTCCGATTCAGCAGAGGGCTCTTCTTGCAGGAGCACTGTAAACTCCTCTCAGAATTCCAGACCTGGAGGCAGAGGGAAGGGGAGGCGGTGGCAGTTCTGGCCTGGCCCCCTGGTCTCCTCCCTCACAGCCCTCTTCTCAAGTAGGTTTTCAGACAACCTGTCAGGTGCAAATTGCCCCATCAAGTAGACCCACAGCAGCTGCAAATACTATTAAGATATGCAATGCCGTGCAACTTGCCAGAGATTTGCTCTGTAAAAATAGCGGAATGCAATGCTAGAACTTGTGTTGAGTAGAGAATCCCAATGGGCTCAGAGCTTTCGGTTTCTATTTTGAAGATCTTTGTTATTTGGGAGTGTGTGGGGAGTGTGGGGAGTGCACAGCTAACAACCAGACTGGTTTTTCCCCCCAAACAGCCTGAAGCCTCGTAGTCACCACACCTGTGTCATACCAAGGAGCTGTGTCTTAGCCCAAGCTCGTAACTTGTTCCTTGCACCCAGCAGGCCGTAATATATATTTGTTGAATGAACTAATATGGTAAATACTAAAGACTACTTGGTAACAGATTGCTGAAATAAAGTGTACAAGAATGTCTGATGGTTACTGTGCATTTCCCATGAGCTAATCATTCATTTAAGGCTTCTCTGTCATTAGAATTTGGAAAACTCAGCAGTGGCCACAGGACTAGAAAAGGTCAGTTTTCCTTCCAATCCCAAAGAAGGGCAATGCCAAAGAATGTTCAAACTACCGTACAGTTGGCCTTATTTCACATGCTAATAAGGTTATGCTCAAAATCCTTCAAGCTAGGCTTCAGCAATACATGAACCAAGAACCTCCAGCTGTACTGGTCTAGGCTGGGTTTAGAAAAAACAGAGGAACCAGACATCAATTGCCAAGATTCATTGGATCATAGAAAAAGCAAGAGAATTCCAGAAAAATATCTGCTTCCTTGGCTACATGAAAGCCTTTGACTGTGTGCATCACAGCAAACTGTGGATAATTTTTAAAGAGACAGGAATACCAGACCACCTTACCTGTATCCTGAGAAGCCTGTATGCAGGTCAAGAAGCAAGTTAAAACTGGACATGGGACAATGGACTTGTTAAAAATTGGGAAAGAAGTATAACAAGGCTGTATATTGTCTCCCTGCTTATTTAACTTAATATGCACAGTACATCATGCAAAATGCCAGGCTAGATGACTCACAGGCTGGAATCAAGATTGCCAGGAGAAATATCAGTAACCCCATATATGCAGAATGATACCACTCTAATGGCAGAAAGTCAAGACGAACTAAAGAGCCTCTTAATGAGGGTGAAAAAGGAGAGTGAAAAAGTTGTGTTAAAAATCAGCATTCAAAAAACTAAGATCATGGCATCCAGTCCCTTCACTTCATGACAAATAGATGGAGAAAAAGGGGAAGCAGTGACAGATTTTATTTTCTTGGGCTCCAAAATCACTGCAGATGGTGACTGCAGCCATGAAATTAAAAGATATTTGCTCCTTGGAAGGAAAGCTATAACAAACCTAGACAGTATATTAAGAAGCAGGAACATCACTTTGCTGACAAAGGTCCATCTAGTCAAAGCTATGGTTTTTCTAGTAGTCATTTACGGATGTGAGAGTTGGATCATAAAGAAGGCTGAGCGCTGAAGAATTGATACTTTCAAATTGTGCTAGAGAAGACTTTTGAGAGTCCCATGGACTGCAAGGAAATCAAACCAGTCAATCCTACAGGAAATCAACCCCGAATATCCATTAAAAGGACTAATGCTGAGGCTGAAGCTCCAATACTTTGGCCACCTGGTGCGAAGAGTCGACTCATTGGAAAAGACCCTGATGCCGGGGAAGACTGAGGGCAGAAGGAGAAGATGGCGTCAGAGGATGAGTTGGCTGGACAGCATCACCAATGCAATGGACATGAACTTGGGCAAACTTCGGGAGATGATGAGGGACAGAGAGGCCTGGCATGCTGCAGTCCATGGGGTCGGGAAGAGTCGGACGCTACTAGGCGACTGAACTGCAGTAACAGTGCAAAAGTTTACGTTTCCTGATTGAGGGAAGTTATGAGAGTGGCTGACCGTTGACGCTGGAAATCTCTAGAGGACTGTGGTGTGAACAGTGTAGGTGAGACTGGGGAGAGGCCTGTGCCCGCACACCCCCTCGCCCACTTCCTGCCTCCACAACGCTCAGCTGCGTCCAGGATCAGGCGGGAGGGTGGACCAGGCCTCGGTAGCACCGCCTGCGCTCCTCCAGGCCCGGCCTGCTCTCACCTGGGTTACAGCAGGGCCGCGTGGCCGGTTCGCTTTCTTCTCAGCAGAAGGCAGGATGCCGTCCTCCTAGCGTGGCTCTCTGCTCCCCTCCTCTCCTGGGCCCTGCGGAAGCCTGGCTGCAGTTGCATTGTAAGTAAACGCCCCAGCCTGCGGCCTCTTTAGGCTTTCTGTTCCCAGACTGTTCCCACCTCCCCCTTTTGTCTCCCAGGATAACACCTCCTCTGTTACCTCTGGGGCCTTTTCTAGAGGGGGCTCTGCCCTCTCAGGCTGGGGGGAGGGCAAGGCCCTACTTGGCGTCTCTGCTGATTTCAGACTCCTTCTTCCGTTTTTGGTGCATGAGGCCTCCCTGTTTCCCAGGGGCTTGCTGACCCCGGCCCTCCCTCAGTTCGTGGGACTCCCCCGCAGAGTCACGGAGGCCTTCAGTACCCGTCTCGTCGTCCTCACTGCCCACATCCGGGGGCCTTCACCTCACACCCGAGTTCTGCTGACGAGGGCGCTCCTCTGCTGACAGCTGACCGCTCACTTGCTGTCCCCCTGTCCTCCTGCTGCTCTTGCTTGCTCGCTCCCGGCAGGAGACGGGCCCACCCAGCCCCTGGACACCTCACTGTTCTTTCCCTCGTCTCCACCCTGCATGGTCTTCCGCTCACCCCTTTCTCTGAAGGTTGATTTGACCCCCATCGAAGCTGCTCACCCCCTGCTCTGTGCCCCTTCTGTGTCCGGTCCCCCATGTCCCTTACTCTGGGCAAGAGCTTTTGGCTGGGTGGGACTCTGCGCGTTCTAATGATCGTTGGCTCCCTAACACCTGGGTCATCTCTTCACCGAGAGCTGAAGTGGGGGGAATGTTGTGGAACTAGTTGAAGTTATTGATGGGTTGTTTACATTTGAAAATTATTAGTATATTCAGAAAAAAATAGTGATGAAGGAGTTAAAGATGCCTCAAAAGAGTATGGTTTAGCTACAAAGATGGTAGGGGAAAAATTATTCTAGAAGCTCTCTTGTAGAGTCTCTTTTCCAAAATTTAGTCTTATAACTTAAAAACACCCCGCCGAACTATTATCAATGTATTATATGCACGTAATTAAAAAATGAAAAAGAACAAACCAGCTTAGAATGAAAATCCTAGCCATTCTCGCCCCACATCCTCCAGTCTTGAATTACAGGCTCAGTGATTTTTAAATGTTCAGTTTTTAGTTTATCTGGTGGTTACTGCCATATTTCTAAAGCCTACAGTTTAATCTCAAATAGGGCTAGTGAAAAACAGCCTTGAAGCCCTAGACTGTGTAACACTGAATTATTGTTCATACTGAATCGTTGTTACCAGTTGCATTATGAAAATTATTGAAAAATATTCTGGACAAATGCCTTTAAGTCTTGGTGCTATGGAATCAAAATGGTCACCTCTCACTTTTCTGTTTAATGTTAGGAATGGAATAGGTTTTTTGGTATTTGGGAGGTATGTTTTGTATGGTTTTTGTATATTTTCAGACTAAAAGTGATGTTTTCCTGACCCTTTTTGTTTTCCATGTATTTTTTTGCCTCTTGTGACCATTGCTGGGGTTTTTTTTTTTTTAATCACATAGGGATACAGTATGGAAGTTTATAGCACCTGATTTACAAAACCTTGATGAGGGGCTTTGTGTGGCTCTTTAAAGCTACAGCTTACTCTGTTTTTGAATGCTATCTCGGCTTAGAGTCTGTGCGTACCTTCCAGCCAGTGTTACAGGAAGCATTATGAGAAGAATACTCTTTGGAAAAAGGTATGCTGTAGATGCCTCATTTCTGAGGGCAGAATGGCTGCTTATGTTGAAAATAAGTTGGTAGATAGTCTTTAGCGCATTTAATTAAAAGTACCGTGCTGAAGGAAATTGTAGCAATTATATATTATTAACCTAAGTGGTGCCAAGGCTTTGAAGTTGTTTGCTATGGCCCATTATTTTCCTTGATTGCATGCCATCTGAGATTAAGCTGGGCTGTTCAGTTATGTAGGCATTTAGAAGAAGAGCAACATAGTAAACCCAAGTACAAAATTAGGATCTTTGGAGCCCTATGCTATACATCCAAGCTATTGCTAAGTGAATCCAATCTTTTGCCGCTGTAGTTATTTAGACTGTGATTATTCTGCTTTCCCGGCCCATTCCCCAATCAGACATTGTTTAGTTTATTGGAAAATACGTGTTGTATATGTCAGCTCAAAACAGGGTGTCATTTTGGGGCTTAAACGGAGGAGGCTTTTATTTTAAGCTGAATTGAATGAATAAGGAAATTGAAGATCTGAGAAGAATGGTTCTGGGCCCATTATCATAAGAAAATAAGGCTTTGCAAATATTGGGCTTTGAAGTCATTGTATGTATGGTAGGCAGCAGGGTAGCGGGTGGGAAGGAGGGCATCTCTGGCTAAGAAGAGATCAGAACGTACTTTTACATATTAATACCTCTGCTAGGTGGCAAAGGGTTTCAGTAAAAAAAATAAAATATGGTTATAGATCTGATTTTATCACTTTAGGGTGTGTACTCAGCTACACTTATTAAATAGAAAAGGTTTACTGAGTGCCCATGACAGAATTTGACAGCTGAAAATGACCAAGAATCAATGGGCCAACGCCCTCATTCTACAGAAGAGAAAACAAACTCTTGTCTATCAAGTCCCTTGCCAACTGACCTTGGACAAATCCCCATGTAAGTCTACTACATTTAATTTTTATTGGCTTTGAAAATTTCAATATTTTTTTTAATATATTTTAATATAGAACTTTGTTACTATAGCTACACTGGATATTTTTAGTCCTTTGTGCACCAGGAAACAAAAGGCTTAATTTGTTTACTGAAGGAAATGTTTATTGAACACTTTAGAGTGTTCAAAGCACTCTTGCTTTTTAAGGTATGGCTTGTTAGCATAATATAAAATTTAGGGTTTCAAACCAAGACTAGAGCCTTTCTCTGGCTCCTTCTGTTCAAACCAAGACTAAAGCCTTTCTCTGGCTCCTTCTGATCATATACTTACCTGATATGGGAGGTATTGAGCCTCCATGAAAATATATTTCATGGTACACACACACAGTAGTAAGTGTGGTTAAAAAAGATTTATGGAACTTAAGCCCTCTGTTATCCAGTACAGTAATGTAAGAGAAATTCTGTTTTTCTCCTCTGTTCTACATTTCACTCACTATACTTCTGGTCACCAAATGTGTGGAGATTTTTCCTACACCAAGCAATTCTCAGATGCCAGCTAGGTGTCCTACAGTTTAACTCGATTCTGGCACTACCTGGAGATAACCTCAGATGCTGCAGGTCAAGAGCTCAGACTGCCCCTGTCCCACTTCAGATGCCAGTTCCAAGTCACCTGGGCTTGGACCAGCCAGTGAGAAAGTGGAGGTTCCATTGAACTTCCTCCTCAGGTTTAACCATTTGCTATAATGACAGAATTCAGGAAACTGTTTACCTACTAGATGACTGGTTTATTGTAAAAGGATACAACTGAGGGACAGCCAGATGGAGGAGATGCAGAGGGCAAGATAGGGGAATGGAGTGTGACATTTACAAGCCCATTCCACCTGTCACCCCCGCCTTCAGCACCTTCTTGCGTTCCCCAACCTGGAAGCTCTCCAAATCCCAACCTTCTCGGTTCTATGGAGGCTTTATTATCGAATACATAGGCACGATTGATTAAATTGTCAGTCCTTTTTTTTGTTCCTTTGAGTTTATTCCGTACCATTGTTTAGCTTATAAACAGAATTTAACTTGTCCTTTAAAAGTTACTTAATAATTGTCTTTTCTCAAGTACTTCTCTTGCATCCAAAAGAGGGGAAGAATTTAACCCTTGTTTCAAAACAAGCATAAGGAGAGGAGATGACCTTAACTCCTAATAACATTCCGCTGTTAGATTATTGTATAAAGTGTCCAAGCTGGTGGTTTTTCCAGATGCCAATGATTGAGTCAACCTCTGTTTCTCTCCTCCGCTAGAGGTGAGGAGGGGAGTGGGATTGCAACTTCCAACCCGCTTATCACAGGGTTCAGTTCAGTTCAGTCACTCAGTTGTGTCTGACTCTTTGCAACCACATGGACTGCAGCACACCAGGCTTCCCTGTCCATCACCAACTCCCGGAGCTTCGTCAGACTCATGTCCATCTAGTCAGTGATGCCACCCAACCATCTCATCTGTCGTCCCCTTCTCCTCCTGCCTTCCATCTTGCCCAGCATCAGGGTCTTTTCCAGTCAATCACTTCTTTGAATCAGGTGGCCAAAGTACTGGAGCTTCAGCATCAATCGTTTCAATGAATACTCAGGACTGATCTCCTTTTGGATGGACTGGTTGGATCTCCTTGCAGTCCAAGGGACTCTCAAGAGTCTTCTCCAGCACCACAGTTCAAAAGCATCAATTCTTTGGTGCTCAGCTTTCTTTATGCTCCAACTCTCATGTCGATACATGACCACTGGAAAAAGCATCACAGCATTGGTTCCCCTGCTAGCAGTCCCCACCATGGGAGCATTCCAAGTCACCTCATTAATATAAACTTAGGTGTGGATGAAAGGGCTTATGAACAACAAGAGACAGTCCTTTCATTTTATTGCTCTTATCACTTAAAAAATTCCTAGAGTTTTAGGATCTCTGTGTCAGGAATCATGGACAAGGACCAAAATATATTAAGTATACCAAATATACTTAAATAAACCAAAATATATTATTATAAATCACAATATCACAAGTAGCAACTAGTCAGTATTTAAATTTAAACATATAGGAGTCTTGGGAGTTTCCTATTTACAGCTGGTCAGTCAGAAGCTCAGTGATAACCTGGATTTGCAATCGCTATATGATGCGGGGCAGTCTTGTAGGACCGGGCCCTTATTTAACCTGTAGGATCTGATGCTATCTCTAGATAGATAATTGACTATTAAAATTTAAATTATTTAAAAATAAGTACACTTAAAAATTCAGTTTCTCAGTCACACGAGCACATTTGGATAGGAATTGGACAGCATATAAAGTATATTCCCAGCATCATGGAAAGGTCTATTGGACAATGCTTTTCTATCCCTTTCCATGCCAGAATCATTTACTATTATTACAAATCTAGATCTGGAATCCCGAAGGCTGAACTTGCACCCCACGTTCACCATGCACCCTGTCACCTAAGCGGTAAGGTCTCAGGAAGGCACTAATCTGAACAGAGCTCTGGTTTCATTTTGTATAAAATGAGGTTGCATACGCTGCTATGTCTGTGGATCGTCTCACGTTACACCTTATGTTGCACGTTGTCCTGAGAGCTCATGTAAAGTTAAAAGTTGTTAACTCGTTCACGTGGTGGCGGTTCAGTCTCTAAACCACGTTCGACTCTTTGCCACCCCGTGGACTGCAGCACGCCAGGCCTCCCTGTCCTTCACCATCTCCTGGAGTTTGCTCACACTCAACGTCCATTGAGTCAGTGATGCCATCCAGTCATCTCCTGCTCTGTTGCCCCCTTATCCTGCCTTCAGTCTTTCCTAGCATCTCCAATGAGTCAGCTCCTCGCGTCATGTGGCCAAAGTATTGGAGCTTCAGCTTCAGTCCTTCCAGTGAATATTCAGGGTCCCTTGGTTACCACTGACAATTACTTGCGGTTGAAGGTGTGGCCTCTTTGCTTGCTTCGTGGGGAATTCAGGATATGTGTGGTGTCTTGGATTCATCTGCTCTGTGGGGGAATTCTGACCCTGCTATAGAGGATGACTGTATCCTTGATTCCTGGGTCTTTCACTGTGGGCCCTAACCCTTTTGGCACCAGGGACCAGGTTCGTGGAAGACAGTTTTTTCCATGGACCAGAGGTGGGGGATGGTTTTGAGATGATTCAAAAGCATTACGTTTATTGTGCAGTTTATTTCTAATCTGTAATGCCACTGCTGCTATGACGGAAGGTGCCTGTCCGCAGCCTGGAGGTTGGGGACCCCTGATCTACATCAAGGCATTGCCTTCTGCCAGACCTCTTCCTCCGGTCTACTCTTCACCAGACCCAGTTTTTAAAATAAGGCTCAGTGTTGTGAAATGGTTAAGACCAAGAGCTCCGGAAACAGTTGTCCTGCTCAGCCAGCTCTGCCGGATACTCCGTGTGACCTTGTCCAGTCTAACCTTGTTTTCCCATCAGTAAATGGGGGGATGATAAAAGGACTCAGGCCCCAGAGTTGCTGTGGGAGTTAAATGATACAGTCCTAGGTCATTAACCCAGTGCCTGGAAATCAGTGCTCAATAATCTGTTCTTGTTAATAATAGGATGATGACACTTGATAATTTAGTATAGAAAATATATTGCAGGAGATTCTGGTTGAATTATCTGGTGCGAGTACAGAGTCTAGATATAGGTCTTGAGAGAGAAGGTGTCATATTAAAAGTTTTGACGTGTACAAGAGAAGAGCTTTCTCACTTTACCTGTAGTTGATGAACTGAAGGAAGCAGGCTTCTGGTGCGTTCTTATGTTCCCCTTTCTTCTTCGTGGAGTCTCCAAGGCGGATAAATGCCTTGGAGCAGCGGGCAGGTGATGCCCATGGGTAAAGCAGGCTGTGAATTAGAAGAAACTGGAGGGAATGAAAAGGACTTTATCAAACTGAAGAATATGTTGCTTAAAGGGTCTCAGGCCACTGCTAAGCCTCAGCCAGTATTGCCATGCAGGAATGGAATACTGGTAAATCTGGATGTTTATATGAAATCAAGTTTCCACTATTGGTGAAGTTTTTTTTTTTTTTTTTTTTTTACAACTTTATACATAATATTTGGGATATGTCCTTGGATAGAAATTGGCCCAAGGACCACTAGTTTATGATCTTTTCGAGAAAACTTTCCTAATGTCTTCCCAAGAATGCTAAGTCTGATGAGCTGTTAAATTTGGAATTACACTTGAAAAGAAGATCTTGTAGTCAAATAACTTTGGTTAACCTTGGTTCTGGGACCAAAAATGTGTAGAAAATGCTTCACTCTGGATTTGATTCCCTAAACATATTTGATCAGAGAACCCTGTTCCCCATGAACTGTATGACATGTTTACCCTACAGACTATTGGGGGAATAAAGGAAGAACACGGTATGGGTGGCGGAATTCTGGGGATTGGTGGTAAGGGTGGACTGAACTGGTGAACCTCTCTTTAGACAATAGGTGTAAATAGAATCTTAGTTAACAATAAGAAATAAATCATTACCATGTTACTAATGGAATCCTCAAATTGGGTTAGATTTTCTGTTTTTAAATAAAAGATGTTATCACCCTAAAGGCTATTACTAGAACATTCATGCTATTTTGATGTGTTTTCTATAGGAATAAAATTGAGAAGATTATTTTTGTTTGGGAATTAGGCTAATATGCTTCATAATGATTTGTGCAGTCAAATTTGGGGAAGATAATAGGGTATGAACCAAGGCAACCGAAGGAATGCCTGGGAGAATCACATTTGGACACATCAACTGTGCTCTCAACTTTCCTGCTACTACTTTATTTTAATGGCTTGGTTATTTGGAACAAAGGGATATTTTCATTCTCATCAAGGAAATCGGCGTACTGTCTGTGGATGGAGTGAAAAAAGTTCATCTAAAAGGAATTCAGTGAGCTTTCTCCTTAGGCAGTATCTCTCGAACATGCTGTCAAGAATTCCTTGGGTACCAACCTCATTTTACCTTACCTGCTATTTCAAATGTGTCTTAAAATAGCATGATTTTTCCATAGTCCTATTGAAACTGTGGTGTTGTCTACTTAGTAAAGTGTTTCTGCATTAAATTTCATTTAATTCCATTTTCATGGGTCTTTATTCTGAGCCTCAAATTCAGTTTGGGAGTGGCAGTTAACAAATACAAATCTTTCTGGGGATTTCATTTTGGTTAGCGTTTGAATTGGGGAGAGAGAAATTGATTTTTTCACTTTGATATTTTTCAAAGGTATTTCTAGATATTAATACAGAAATCTGAGAAACAAGAGGGCATGGACTGCCCACTCACCTGAGGCTGAATACATTTCAGATACTGAGAAAAAAGGAAGGTTTGGATGATGGGGTTGAGAGAGGATGTCTCTCCCTCGGCACAGCTGCTTCACTCTGATAAGAAAGCAGAGCTCAGTTCGTGCTGACCTTGTATCTAACCAAAGTTTACCCTGCAGACTATTGGGAGAATAAAGGAAGAACTTCCTGTAAAATGCAGCTAATGTTGGCCTTCCAAAGGTCACAAAATGAAAAGCTATGAGCATGACGCATCCTTGTGGGGGGGACTCCAACAGGATTTCCTGTGCTGGAAAGGAAGCTTGGTGGAAACCTTTTAATTCATTCAGAAATGCAGAGACCAGCATGGCTGTTAAGAGCTTGGTTTTGCAGTTAGAGGAGCTAATCTAATATAATACACTCAGCCCAGTACATCCCATTTCTAATTTATAAGAAAATTATTTATACTGAACAGTCATGATGTTATCTTGGATGGGAACTTTTTCCTCGAACATTTCGTGGATTCCTTTTTGATAATTCAGAACTGTAGTTCTGCCATATGTAATGGACACTTCAGTGGGTACTTTAGTCTCTGTTTTAATGTGGGAAATTTCCTCTAATTAAAATTTAAATCATGTTTTAAACCAGATGTGTTGCTAACACTTTTAAAAGAGGTACATTACATGAATATTATATAATTATAGAATTGAAGTAGACACCAAGAAACATCATTCAATCAGAGTCACTTGAAAAAACAGTATATATTAAGACTCAGCAATAGTTATGAGCTGGTAAATGTATACTGATACTATTTAACTTTCTTGTAATCTTCATATTTACCATTGTTAGATATTATTTTTTAAGAGGAAAACATCTAAGTAAATTTAAATACTAAGGAAGCCTCACCCCCTTGACTCACTTGCTTCAGGTTGGACCAGTTTAGTTAGAGGAAATTTTCTATATGTATTTCATTTCTTTCCTCATTGACCACACATCAGTGGTAAAGGTTCACTGTTGTTTTTACCAACTTATTTATTTATTTGGTTGTGCTGGGATCGTTTAGTTGCATCATGTAGGATCTCGTTCCCTCAACAGGGATTGAACCCAGGCCCTCTGCATTGGGAGCAGAGTCTTAGCCACTGGGTTACCAGCTGAGTCCCTGCCCGCTTCTTTAGAACCAGCTGTGTATGATGTGTGGGACTTCCGTGGTGGCTCAGACGATAAAGAATCTGCTTGCAATGCAGGAGGCCCGGGTTCCATCCCTGCGTTGGGAAGATCCCCTGGAGAAGGGAATGGCAATCCGCTCCAGTATTCTTGCCTGGAGAATTTCCTATGGAAATTCCCTATGGAAATTCTCCATAGGAAGAATGTCCTAGAGGAGCTTGGCAGGCTACGGAACGTGAGGTTGCAGTAGGACATGACTGAGCGACTAACCCTTAACCTAAATTTCCTCAAGAATGAAGTTCACCTTTTCAAAAATAGGACCAGGTTTGCTACTTAATAGGAAAAATCACAAGTCATTTTTTATTGCGTGTATGTGATTTTTATTCATCTCTATTCAGTGTTATAGGTATCTAAATAATTGTTTTTATGAAGTGCCTCCTTATATAATACATTTAAACCATTTTTATTCCAGTCTATTAAACTTTAGGAAGAACTCAAATGTGAGGCATTGAACTCAGTCCCGGGGGGATGTTAGTGTTAAAGGACTTTCTAGAGTTTCAATAGAGTTCTTAACAGGGCTGGTTTATTTTGAGTATTGAGAGACAGGTTGGGGAAAAAAATGTAATAAATGATAGTCTAAAGTGATTTACCAAAGGATTTTTGGTTACCTCCAATGGACTGTTCTCTTTATTTGGTAAATAGATAATGCTGATGGGACTAGATCTCTGTCTGTGGTTTTGAACCTCCATTTGACCTTTTTACCCAGAGGAATCGGGTGGAGAGGGAGGTGGGAGGGGGGATCGGGATGGGGAATACGTGTAAATCTATGGCTGATTCATATCAATGTGTGACAAAACCCACTGAAATGTTGTGAAGTAATTAGCCTCCAACTAATAAAAAAAAAATAAAAAATAAAGTAAAATAACTAAAAACCAAATTAAAAGGATGAGTAATTATTTCGAATTTTGCACCATTGAGCTTAAATAAGAAATCGTGCATAGTAAACAAGGAGGCTTAAAGGTAACAGGAGTGCAAGGTAGAGGTGATAAACACATCTACATGATGCTGTTTAAAGATTGTGAACTCTCAAGCAGATTCATGTACCTTTTTGTTGTTGTTAGAGACAGTCATGACCTGCTGGTCTAGGCTGTTGCTAAGAGTCTGTTGTTCAATCACTTATTTGCCAGGCATTTTTAGAAAACTTACTCCATGCCAGTTACTTTCCTAGGTGCTAAGAATCCCAGAGGAACACAACGAAAGTCCTTGTCCTGGAGAAATCTCATAGTTCTTCTTCAGGAGCACAATTCCTAAGATGGTTTGTTCTTTCTTCTCCACACTAAGCAATGAGGAACCCTAGGGCAAATAATTCCAATAGTGGGTAAACATTCTTAAAGAAAAAATGAACCATCCATAGTTTAGGCTCTGTAAATTTATTCTTCCCAGTTCTCCACAATGTCCACTCTTTTGTTGAGTTACCTGGCCTGGCCTCATTTCCCTGTCTTTCTGACAGCTTGCCCCTTTTCCCCTCTGACTGTATTGTACCTGTGCTTTAAGACTGAGCCAAATCTTCCTTTGTCCGTGCACAGGCTGTTTTTTTCCAGACTGTCCACAGTTGGCATCTCACAGTTCAGGACTTAATGCATGTTGGTTTGCACAGTGGAGTTTTGGTCACACATCCTCAACTTCATTGTCTGGGTTTTGCTGGGAGCTGTTCCTAAATACATCTTGGTTTTCTAGCTGCTTTAAGAGAAAGCTGGAATTGAAATTCTGAGGAGGGGCAAGAGAAAGCCTGAGATTAAAAATTAACTGTATTATCATTAAGGAATGTAATCCATATGAGGGATAACCAATTCTCAATTAGAATTTTAAATTAGAATTATTTAAACCCTGTAACTTGCTTGAATTTATTTTCATAGCATCCTTATGCAGTAAGTCAACATAACATTGTTCTCCATAAACATTTAAATTGGGGATTGGAGGTTCACTAGATACAGTTTGCCAAGCTGCCTTGTTTGGCCTTCATGGTGTCTGAAAAATCAGGAAATCTTACAAAAATTCAGATTTCTAGTTTGTCTGAAATAACCTCTCCCACCCTGGTGAACTCTAGGGGAAACTAAATAAATGAGATCATTTTCATAGTCATGGCAAAGGCAGATAACACAAAGAGCAGCCATGTGTTGGGTGTTTACTCTGAGCGCGGCACTGTTCCAAGGACAGGATGAACTCACAGTGTCTCTAGTAAGTTGATACTATTATTACCTCCATTTTACAGATGAGGAAACTGAGGCACAGAGAGGTTAAATAACCTCTTCCGGGGTCCTACAGCTGGCAAAAAGCAGCGGAGAGACCCAAGCCTATGCAGGCTGATTATAGATGTGTGCTTTACTGCCTCTTCCAAGGACTAGAGGCAGCTGCTAAAGGGTCTGCCCTAAATCATTCCCTTAGTTATAAAGTAACAAGGTTGGTTATAATGTGTGAGAGAGGAACAGCAGTTTGTTTTTCTACTTCCTTAGGTTTCTTGTTTAACTTAATTCTAAGCTTTGAAACAAAATGGCATGAAGGGACCTGCATGAATCTGATTGCTTAAAATTAGTTTGCATGTTAATTATCATTTTTATCATTGATTACTATATTTGTCACATTTGCTCAATTCCAGGGGTTATGGCAACCTCATTCTTCCTAAAACCAAACTGATCTTTCTCTGTGGATTCTGTCCCTACCCCTCATTTGGTCACTCCATCACAACCTGTGTTATTTTAGTCTCAACATCCCAATTAGATGATAAACATTTTAAGGATAGCATAGTCCTTTATTTCTTATATACACATAGTATGAGTATGCAACACAACCTTTAGGTCAGTACTTTTTACAAAGTGGGTTTTTAATAAGTACCGTGTATCTGAGAGGACATAAAAGTGTATGTGTATAAAGATATAAAATATGTATATGTGTAAACTTTTTGTTCCAGAATTTTTCAAGTATGCTCAAAAGTTGAGAGGATTGTGATAAATCCCCCTGCACTCATATCCGGCTTCAACAACTCATAATGTTTTTTGTTTTTATTTTTTAAAAATATTTATTTATTTGGCTACACCCGGTTTTCCATCTTCTGTTGTGGCTTGTGGGATGTTTAATCACAGCATGCAAATTCTTACTTGTGGCATGTGGGATCTGGTTCTGACCAGGGATTGAACATGCAGGGCCCCCTGCACTGGGAATGTGGAGTCTTAGCCACTAGTCCCTCAATATGTTTTTTAATGTAAATTGTGAAATATACATAATGCATGTTCTGCTGCTATATATATTATATATATATAAATATACATATAAAATAAATAACAAAGAAAAATTGAACCCCATGTTGTAATCACCCAACTTAAGAAATAAATGTTATTATTACCCTTAAAGCCCCTGGAATACATTCTTTTTTCCCTCCCACCAGAGATAACTCCTATACTGAATTTTGTGTTAATCATTTGTGGCTGAAATTGCCTTGGTTATTTGTGCATCAACACCTGTGCTTCCTTCTCTTTTAGTAATAAAACCTCCCATGTTTTAGCTGGGCATATGCCTTCTAAAGGCTATTTCCCATGTTCCCTTTCAGTTACTTATGTCGTGTGACTAAGTTCTGACCTCTGTGATGTGAACAGAAATGATCTGTTCAATTTCTGTGTTGTGTCTCGGACTGTGCTTTCTTCTCCCTACCTTCCCTGCCCCACCCTTTTTATTGGTTGGAATGTAGACTTGATGGCAGGAATTGAAGCAGCATCTTAGAGACCATGAGACAGAATCCAGGTGTTGAGAATAGAAAACAAAACAGTGAAAGGAGTAGGTTTTGTTCTTCCCAACCCAGAGTAGGCTGTGCACCACACTTGCCTGTTCATTTGACTTTGAATAGGCCCAGGGGAATTTTCCTTATGTAGTTTTAACAAGGATTTTACAAGCTAGAACAGTCACATATTCAAAATCCAGAAGTAATCAACTGTAGAGTGAAAATTTTCTCTTTCACTCCTGCCACCCTCCCTCCAAAGCAAACAGCACCATTGCCCATTACATCCTTCCAGGAAAAGCTGTGTAGTACTATATATTTTAAATATGATTCGATTATAAAAATTCAGAAATAGCTACAGTTCCTAACTAAGCAAGAAGTATCTGAGGACCCCTGCTTTGGACCATGGTTCTGGGTTTTGCCTTAAGTGACAATCTGATACTGTTATTGTCTTACTTAAGGGATGTGAAAGAATTCTGAAACATGCTATGTTCAGTTAAAAAACAAAATGTTATTTGACTTCCCTGGTAGTCCAGTGGTTAAGGATCTGCCTCACAATGCAGGGGACACTGGTTTGATCCCTAGTCAGGGAATTAAGATCCCACATACTTCAAGGCTACCAAGCAGGCCTTCCACAACCAAGAGTCCACACACCACAATGAAAGATCCTTTATGCTGCAACTAAGATCTGAGGTGCCAAATTAAAAAATATATATGACTTTATCAGAGTCTGAGCATAGTAGCTGCATTTGTCCAGGTTAAGCTCTTTGATATCCCTAAGAGTTGAGTCAAGGGACTTCCCTGGTGATCCAATGGCTAAGACTTCACGCCCCCAATGCAGGGGGCCTGGGTTCAATCCCTGGCTGGGAAACTAGATCCCACAAGCACAGCTAAGAGTTCGCATGCTGTAACTTAGACCTGGTGTTGGGATGATCCCCTGGAGGAGGGCATGGCAACCCACTCCAGTATTTTTGCCTGGAGAATACCCATGGACAGAGAAGCTTGGCGGGCTACAGTCCACGGGCTCACAGAGAATTGGCCATGACTGAGTGACTAAGCATAGCACAACAGCCAAATAAATAAGTAAATATTTTTTTAAAAGAGTTGAGTCGATGATGAGAACTGAGCAAGTAGGGGTCACAACACAGTCACAGTGGGTGGTTCAGCTATCTTGGTGTTAGTCGTTCAGTTGTGTCCAACTCTGTGACCCCATGGACTGTAGCCCACCAGACTCCTCTGTCCATGGCAAGAATACTGGAGTGGGTAGCCATTTCCTTCTCCAGAGGATCTTCCTGACCCCGGGGGATCGAACCTGGGTCTCCTGCGTTGCCCAGGCAGATTCGTTACCATCTGAGCCATCAGGGAAGCCATCTTGGTAGAGCACCAACTTTAAAAAAAAAAAAAAGAAAGTGCTTGCACCAAAACTCATGTACTTGACATACTGGGGAGCCTAAAATCTAAACTCAAAACGTCAAACCCCAGTCTGGCACAGAGAACTGTATTCAATATCTTGTAGTGGCTTAGACGGTAAAGCGTCTGTCTGCAATGCAGGAGACCCGGGTTCGATCCCTGGATTGGGAAGATCCCCTGGAGAAGGAAATGGCAGCCCACTCCAGTATTCTTGCCTGGAAAATCCCATGGACTGCGGAACCTGGTAGGCTGCCATCCATGGGGTCACAGAGTCGGACACGACTCAGCAACTTCACTTTCACTTCACTAATAACCTTTAATGGAAAAGAATTTTAAAAGAATATATATAAAACTGAATCACTTGGCTATACACCTAAAACATTGTAAATAAACTATATTTCAATTGGAAAAAAAAAAAGGGACTCTGAAACCCCAGCTTCCGTTTATACACATCTGTAAACTAGCACGCTTAGTAAGTATGCTTCGTAATTCGTAGAACAAAGGAGTCATGCATGGCAGAGCAGGGGTAGGGAACTTATTTATATGTGAGCAGGCCTCTAGACAGAACCGAGAAATAACAACAGACGGGACGACAACACAGGAAGACTTAAGCCACAGCAGCCTGAGGCCATTCCGTGGGGGACACACACGCCCACACACCTCCTTGAGCCCTTCTGCAGGGGAGGAGCTGGAAGCGGAGAAGCACAACACTTCGTGTTTATGGAGATAAGCCTGAGTCACCAAATCAAGACAGGGTGTCCAGCACACTGGGTTTTAAAAGGTTAGAGAATTGAATCAGACCCATGAAGGAACGATAACCTACAGCTTTGAAACTAAACAACTAAACAACCAGGAGGACTGCCAGCTGCAACTATGGCAAAATTAATAACTCTACACACACACACACACACACACACACACACACACACACACACACACACACACACACACACACACACACACACACACACACACACACACACACACACACACACACACACACACACACACACACACAAACTGGAGAAACTAGTTTTACTGTTTATATCAGACAAAGGGGGTTAATATTATAACCTCGAGAGGGAGTCTAAAGTTTTTACTAAAAGAGAGATGAAAGTTCATGCAGCTAGTAGGGTAAAGAAAAAGAAAAATGTGTGCAAAGGTATAGAATTGTAGGTTGCTTTTCAAAACATGTGTTTTTATGTTCTTTTTAAAATAATAAAGACAGGAGAACTGAAAACAGAAAAGGCTCAGGACTTTAAGACATTCTAGAAAGATTGTCATCAAAATGAGTGAGTAGAAGACATTTCTGTTGTTTGCTTTGCCCACTTGTGTACATGAGAAAAAAAAGGTAAGAATATTTAGGTTCTCCAGGAGACTTTGTCAAGAATACCTTATTCCCTTGGAGCAGATTTTCTTAATAATAACCTAGGGATCTGTGAGAGCGTTCTCAAAAATCCCTGAATTCTGTGGAACTTTTAATTTAAATGCTTTAGACGTCTTCTTGTGATCCTAAAAAGACATACTTTGGATTATATGATGATCACCTCCTTTCAGATTCTTATCTCACATTTTTTTTTAGAAACTAGCTTTATTCAGGTGTAATTTACATTCCATAAAACACACTTGCTGTAGGCGTGTGTTTCAGTGATTTTAGTAAATTTATAGTTACACAACCGTCACTGCAGTGTAGGTTTAAAATGTTCCCATTACCCCAGAAAGTTACTCCCTCAGGTTTTGTGCTGTGAATTTCTATCTCCACTGCTACCCTGAGATAATCTAATGTGCTATCTCTGTCTCTGTAAATTTGCCTTTTTCTAGACACTTCATATAAATGCCATCAAACAATACGTAGTATCTGCGTCTGGTTTCTTTCACTTAGCGTGATGTTCTTGAGGCCCATCACTTTGTAGCACATGTCAGTGGTTGATCCCTTTCCCTTGCTGAGTAGTATTCCATTGTCTGACTCTTTGTGACCCCATGGACTATACAGTCCATGAAATTCTCCAGGCCAGAATACTGGAGTGGGTAGCCTTTCCCTTCTCCAGGGGATCGTCCCAACCCAGGGACCAAACCCAGGTCTCCCGCATTGCAGGCAGATTCTTCACCAGCTGAGCCACAAGGGAAGCCCTGTATGGAGTCCATTCACCCTGCTATGGGCATTGGATCATTTCCAGTTGCATTCATTTATGTTTATAATTCAACTGGTACCAAATAACCATCATGAAGCTAAAACTCATAGGGTTATTACATTTGAGAATTTTAGATATTTTTAGGACTCTGGTATTTAAGGGTCCCTCCATTATTCAAATGTGAGAAACACTGTTTAGATCAGATCTATGAACTGTTTCCTAGTGATAGACTTCTTCCTCTTTTAAAGTGTTAAATTTATAGTACTTACCTTTCTCTATATGGCTTGCTTAACTGCATGGCGAACACTATGTCACTGAAATATCCTTGATCTCTGCTTCCTGAAGTAGTAGTTGTCTAGTCGACTCCTTTGTGATCACATACATTGTAACCCACCAGTCTCTTCTGTCCATAAGATTCTCCAGGCAAGAATACTGGACTGGGTTGCCATTTCCTTCTCCAGGGGATCTTCCCAACCCAGGGATCAAACCCTCGTCTCTTGCATTGGCAGGCGGATTCTTTACCACTGAGCCGCCAGAGAAGTTCTTCCTTAAGTTTGAACTAAAATTTGTTAAGAGTAGCTTATGAATAATATTAGGTGGATCCTTACAGGAATATTTGTTCTGTGTCAGGAATTCTTCAAGGGAAATTAGTTTATATCCTGTCCTTTGCCTCAGTAAATCTCATGGTCCTTGTACTTATCCTCTGACCTTCCCTGAATATCCAAAAAAACAGATCTCTTCCCAACAGAAACTGATTTGGGATAGCTTAAGAAAGGGGACAAATATTGGAATTAATTCTAATAATGGGAGACAGAACTGAAGGAGAGCTGAACAATCAGGACCCAGGGTGACTCTTGGGACCAAAGTTACAAGGATTCAAGGATGGTGTCTTTACAGAGCTGACATTCAAATAATTCAACTCCAAAGGCCATCAGTCCCTGTGTGACTCTTCTCAAAATCAAATTCCCGGGAGGCTGGGCTGCCTGTTTTTTCTGGAGGGGTGGAGCATGGGGCAACGCCACAAGAGACCCACCTTTAGGAAACATCAAGCTCCCACAGAGTACTTCTCTTTTTCTTGGGGCACCTTACCTTATATCTTGTGTGTTTTGGTAAGGTTCTCTACTTAAGCTAGTTTGATTATCCAGCTTCCCCTTTTTACAGCTTTGTTGAGATGTATTCCTAATTTCATAATATTCACACAGGTAAAGAGATTCAGTGGTTTTTAGTATATTATTGTGCAGCCGTCATCACAGTCTAAGTTTAGAACATTTTTCCATACCCCAGAAAGAAACTCCTAACCCATTAGCAGTCACTCTGATTCCTCCTCTCCTCCCTGTCACTCTGTCTCCACCCCAGCCACAGGCAAGCATTAATCCTTTTTCTGTTCTTATGGATTAGTCTGTACTGTAATTTCACATAAATAGAATTATATAATATGTGGCCTTTTGTGACAGGCTTCACTCACTGAGCATATGTTTACAAGGTTTATCCATGTTGTAGCATGTATCAGACCTTCATTTCTTTTTGTGCCTGAATAATATCCATTGTATACCAGTTTTGTTTATCTACTCATCATCAGTGGATGGACATTTGGGTGGTTCTTTTTACTTTTTTTTTTTTTTTTTTGGTTCTTTTTACTTTATTTTCTCACTCTTACATGAATGATACGGCTGTAAATGTTTCTGTACAAGATTTTGTATGAATATCTGTTTTCAGCTCTCTTGGACATATATCTAGGAGTGGAATTGCTAAGTCATACAATAACTCTTTATGTTTAGCATTTTGAGGAACTGGCAAATTGTTTTCCAAAGTGGCTGCTCCATTTTATGTTCCCAACAGCAGTACGTGAGGGTGCTAATTTTCTTCACATCCCCAACAACACTTGTTCTTATCTGACTTCTGTATTTTAGCCATCCAAGTGAGTATGAAGTGGTATCTCATTGTGATTTTGATTTGCATCTCTGATGGCTAATGATGTTGAGCATCTTTTCATATGCTTTGTATATCTTCACTGGAGAGATGTTGATTCAAATTCTTTGCCCGTTTTCAAACTGAGCTATTTGTCTTTATTGTTGAGTTGTAAGAGTGCTTTATAGATTCTGGATACAAATCTTGTAAGATATGCAACTTACAAATATGTGCTCCCTTTCTGTGGTCTGTCTTTTCATTTTTTTCTTGGTACTCTATGAGACATAAAAGTTTTAAATTTTCATGAAGTGCAACTTACCTGTTTTTTTTGTCTGTCACTTGCCGTTTTGGTGCCATATTTGGCATTGCCTTAACCCAGAATCATAAATATTTACTTGTATATTTTCTTCTAGGAGTTTTAGGGTTTTAGCTCATACATTTAGGCCCGTGATCTATTTTATGTTAATTTCTGCATACGGTGTGAGGTAGAGGTCAAAATTCATCCTTTTGCATGTGGATATCCCATTGCCCAGCAGTATTTGTAAAAAAAAAAAAAAAGACTGTTTTTCCCATTAACTTTTAAAAAATTTTTATTTTTCGTTTTTGGCTCCTCTGGGTGTTCATTGCTGCGTGTGGGCTTTCTCCAGTTGCAGTAAGCAGGAGAAACTCTCTAGTTGTGGTATATAGGCTTCTCATTGCGGTGGTTTCTCTTGTTGGGGAGCATAAGCTGTAGGGTGTGTGGGCTTCAGTAGTTGTGGCACACCCACGCATTTGCCCTGCAGCATGTGGGATCTTCCCAGACCAGGGATCGAACCAGAATCCCCTGCATTGTAAGGCGGATTCTTAACCACTGGACCACAGGGGAAGCCCTCCCACTAACCTTTTTTTGTCATTCCTGTTGAAAATTAGTTAACTGTAAATGTACGGATTTACCTCTGGATTCTCAGTTCTGTTCCATTGATATATATGTACATACTTATGCCAGTGTGTGTGCGTGTGCATGCACACACGTACATGTATGTACATACGCTCAGTCATGTCAGACTCTGCAACCCCATTGACTGTAGCCCATCAGGCTCCTCTGTCCATGGGATTTCTCAGGCAAGAACACTGGAGTGGGTTGCCATTTCCTACTCTAGCAACCCTCCCTACCACGGACCAAACCACTGTCTCTTGCATCTGCTGCACTGGCAAGTGGATTCTTTTTTTTTTTTCCCCAGTGGTCATCCCATTTTTTTTTTCCTTTTTTAAAGAATTAATTTATTCATTTTAATTGGAGGCTAACTACTTTACAGTATTGTAGTGGTTTTTCCCATACATTGGCATGAATCAGCCATGGGTGTACATGTGTTCCCCATCCTGAACCCCCCACCCACTTCCCTCCCCACCCCATCCCTCAGGGTCATCCCAGTGCACCAGCCCTGAGCACCCTGTCTAATGCATCAAACCAGGACTGGCGATCTGTTTCACATATGGTAATATACATGTTTCAATGCTATTCTCTCAAATCATCCCACCCTCACCTTCTCCCACAGAGTCCAACAGTCTATTCTTCACATCCGTGCCTCTTTTGCTGTCTTGCATATAGGGTCATCGTTAGCATCTTTCTAAATTCCATATATATGCGTTAGTATACTGTATTGGTATTTTTCTTTCCGAATTACTTCACTCTGTATAATAGGCTCCAGTTTCATCCATCTCATTAGAACTGATTCAAATGAATTCTTTTCAATGGCTGAGTAATATTCCATTGTGTATATGTACCACAGCTTTCTTATCCATTCGTCTGCTGATGGGCATCTAGGTTGCTTCCATGCCCTTGCTATTGTAAACAGTGCTGTGATGAACTTTGGGGTACATGTGTCTCTTTCAATTCTGGTTTCCTTGGTGTGTATGCCCAGCAGTGGGATTGCTGGGTCGTATGGCAGTTCTATTTCCAGTTTTTTAAGGCGTCTCCACACTGTTCTCCATAGTGGCTGTACTAGTTTTCATTCCACCAACAGTGTAAGAGGGTTCCCTTTTCTCCACACCCTCTCCAGCATTTATTATTTGTAGACTTTTGGATAGCAGCCATTCTGACTGGCATGAGATGGTACCTCATTGTGGTTTTGATTTGCATTTCTCTGATAGTGAGTGATGTTGAGCATCTTTTCATGTGTTTGTTAGCCATCTGTATGTCTTCTATGGAGAAACGTCTGTTTAGTTCTTTGGCCCATTTTTTGACTGGGTTGTTTATTTTTCTGGAATTGAGCTTCAGGAGCTGCTTGTATATTTTTGAGGTTAATTCTTTGTCAGTTGCTTCGTTTGCTGTTATTTTCTCCCATTCTGGAGGCTGTCTTTTCACCTTGCTTATAGTTTCCTTTGTTGTGCTGAAGCTTTTAAGTTTAATTAGGTCCCATTTGTTTATTTTTGTTTTTATTCCTATTACTCTGGGAGGTGGGTCGTGGAGGATCCTGTTGTGATTGATGTCAGAGAGTGTTTTGCCTATGTTTTCCTCTAGGAGTTTTATAGTTTCTGGTCTTAGGTTTAGATCTTTGATCCATTTTGAGTTTATATTTTTGTATGGTGTTAGAAAGTGTTCAAGTTTCATTCTTTTACAAGTGGTTGAGTAGTGTTCCCAGCACCAGGGCAAGTGGATTCTTTACCTTTGTAGTTTTGTGGTAATTTTTAAAGCATGAGTCCTCCATCTTTGTTCAAGTTTTCTTGTTGTTTCCATTTTTATATAAATTGTAGGATTGTCAGTTTGTGCCAGAAAGCAAGCTAGCTGAGACTTTAATAGGGGATGCATTGGCTTTATAAGTAAACTTGGAGATTTTTGCCTTCTTAATAGTATTAAGTCTTTGGATCTATGAACATGAGATATTATCCCATGTATGTCTTCAATAACTCAAAAATGTTTTGTAGTTTTCAGTGTATAAGTGTTATACTTGTATAACTAAAAGCTAAAGCTTTTCCTAAATATTTTATTCTTTTTGCTTCATCACATTGTAAATGAGATTGTTAATTTTCTTTTGAGATTGTTTATTAGTAGTATATAAAGATAAAATTGATTCTAGTCCATTGATCTTTATCCTGTCATATTGCTGAACTTGTTCTACTTATCCTAACTCCATAGCTTTACAGTAGCAATGATGCCAATCCAAGAGCATTTATAAAGCCAATGAAATTAATTGAACAGCTATGAAACTTATGAGGGTATACATTGATTTGAGCCCTGTCCTCTAGGATCTTATCTTTATCACTGCAGACATGGTCCTCCATTTGCAACCCATTTCATTTCCTGCTACGTCACTTGCTCTATCCCCTGACCTTCATCTTGTCTTTTTACTCTATGGTCCAACAGGTGGCTCAGTGGTAAAATATCCGCCTGCCAATGCAGGAGACTCGAGAGATGTGGGTTCTGGGACCCTGGGTTGGGAAGATGAGGAAATGGCAACCCATTCCAGCATTCTTGCCTGGAAAATCCCATGGACAGAGGACCCTGAGGGCTGTAGTCCATGGGGTTGCAAATAGTTGCACATGACTGACCACACAAGCACCAACAGACACACTCTGTACTCGAACATCTCTTTTCAGTTGTGTATTTTTCCCTTTTCCTGTAACAAATTCCTTTTATATCCTTCTTTCAAATCTCAGATATTTTTGACTTTCTGTGATTTCCTAGGCAAATATAGACACGCCTATGTTGCTACCATCTTTTGTACTTGGTGTTCTTCCCATTTACTGTTTGCTTAGAATCGCTTATAAGGGTGTGTGTGAGAGTTATCCAGAGAAACGGAACCAACTGTATGTAGTTCATTTATCTGTGATCCAAAATCTGTAAAGTAGGCTGACGGGCTGGAAACACAGGCAGGATTGATGCTGCACTGTTGAGGCGGAGTTCCTCCTTCTCTCTGAGAGACTTTAGTTTTTGCACTTGAGACCTTTCAAGTGATTGAGTCTGAACCACATTAAAGCCAACTGAATATACTGATGTTAACTGGTTGTATTGATGTTGCTCAGAAGAGCTTCTGAGCAACACCTGGATTAGTGTCTGATTAAATTACTAGTTGTCATTAGGCTACCCAAGTTGACACATAAAATTAATCATCAGAGTGTAAAATCTCTATAGGAAAGGGTTTGCATCTTCTGTTTATCTTTACTTAGAGAGTCAAGTGCAATGCTAATTATCAGTAGATGCTTTAAAAATGCTGGATTGGATGATTGAATGTCATGAGTAGTGTTAAGTCCAGAATTCAGTTTGAAGAATGGCAAGTTGTAATCTTGGTAAGCTTATTGCTGCTGAATGGGTGTCTTGTATTGTCAGATATGAGCAGGAAGTTGTCTTCAATCCCTGGCTGCCCAGTTATTTATACTAAATATGTCTGTGCCTCTGTTTGAGTTCTTTACCATCTCATCATCGCCAGTATATAAACTACTGTTTTCTTTATTTGACTATCCTTCTGGCTCTGCTCAATTAAATAAGTTTAGCATTCAGGAGGAGCAGAGGGTGGCACAATTCTTTTCCCATCCTTTTCTGCCCCATTTTTAACTTGTAAGCACTGGGATGCTGCTGCCTATGTTTCTCTTTAGAGATACAGTAATACTGGGTATTCTGAAACATATTGAAATGATGGTTTGTTGTCATTAAGAAAAAAAAAAAAAGACCCATAGAACCTGAGAGCGGTGTTTTAGTAATAGCCATAAGTCAATTTTTTCAGGCACGAATACTGGAATGAGTTGCCATTTCCTTCTCCAGGAGATCTTTCCGACCTAGGGATAGAACCGTGTCTCGAGTCTCTGGTTTTAGGCAGGTGGATTCTTTGCTACTGTGCCACCTGGCAAGCCCCCAATGGCTATAGAACATGGAGGCAAAGCAGAATTATGAGCGTAAAACATAGTGAAAGCAGGTGTAGGGTAGAGACGTTGTGGGTTATAGATTCCATAATAATATTATCTCTTGAGCTTTTATAGTCTCTCTGCAAGTGATGTTAAAGCTAAAATAATATTTTGCTTTTAAGAGACAACGCTTACACTAAGTTCCTGTAGGTCAGCCTTTTGGCAGGTGGAAGTAGTAAAGAGGTCAGTCCATCCTGGTCTTAAAGGGCCTCCTCCAACGTGAAAGAAGTCTTCCATTTGTCCTGAACTACCGGGTGAAGATGTGGAAGTGTTTGGAGCACAGAGGAGAAAAGAATAGGTCTCAGAAACAATACACTTGGCAATCAATTTGAAATGTAAGGGGGAAAATGTTAAATAACTGTATCTAAGAAACCGAAAGCCTACTGAATGACTTTGCACAAGTGCCCTTAGCATCCTTCAGGAGGTCCCCAGAACGCTTCGGCCTCTAGATTCTTTCATGTTGCCGCTGATGTGCATGCATCAGCTAAGACAGCCTTGGTTCTATCTCTGGAATTCGTGCTGATACAGGAGGCGGGGACCTCTGCACCCCTCCATGTAGTGGTGGTGTTTTGTCTAGACGGCTGTGCCTTGGGCTGATCTCCCTGAAAAGACTCCACTTGATTTGGCTGCTCCTAACTCTACAGCTTCTAAATTAAGATAAACTTACATTCCTGACCCAAAATTACTATGTCCCCTTGCTAAGCCTCTGCGTGAGGAGGCACCACCGTGCTGATTCAAGCCTCCAGTTGTTGTCAGACTCTCCGTGAACTCCGGACAGCCATCTCGGACGTTAAAACATTTAAGCTTCGCCCTCATTGCTTTACATTGCTAAGAGGTGCTAAATGTCTTAAATAAAGCCTGCCTAAACTGTCTGGTCTCATTCCGGTTTCCTCTCGCAGAGGAAGTGTCTTTCAATAACCCCAAACTACTGGCTTCTAATTTTAGGGATAACTAAGGTAGGATCAGGACAGAAAATAAGCTCTTCTCTATTGATTTTTCCTTAGTCATTTTACCCCAGAGGCCTATAATTAGCTCTATTTTCTCCACCTGTAATACATGTTTAGGTGTCCAGTGATGTTGGGGAAATAGTGGGTGATGTCCAGGGTTAGAATTTAGGGAACCTACTTCATCCTACTCTTGGAAGCTGGTATGACTGACATTGCTGGAGTTGGAAGAAGAGGAGTATTACCTGCCCATCCATTTCCATTTATTTGTAATAATGCTAATAACTCAGTGACACTCACTGATCACCCGCAGTTTGCAGGCAGTCTCGAGTATGCTTTAGTGTATGAGCTCATCCAGTCCTCCCAGGATGATAACCCTGTGGACGAGGACTGTCCTGTCCCTCTTCAGAGTTGGAACTGCAAAGAGAGATGTTGAAACAAAAACAAAATGAAACCAAAAACCGATGGGAGGAGTGTGAACCCTACCTCTCACCTCTGAGAGTGCTCTGGGTCTGGCATGATGGGAATTTTTCTCTAGTAGTCTCCAATTTTAGACACTATGACAAGGGTTTATTAGCCGCATACTAGCTCTAAAGAAAGAGGTCATATAAATACAGGGTGATCTTAAATAAAGCCCACTCAGAGGGATTAACTTCACTTGTGGCTGTCTCTGGAGCTATTATTGTTTTGTGGCCGTGTTTTAAATACTTAGGAAGAGAATCAACTGCTTTCTTTTCTGTCTTGTATATGAAATTATACCAAATGGGGGGCAGGGCAATCATAAAGCTGATCTTCAGTTTATAAGATCCTTCTTGACTGGCCTTTCCCTTCGCTTGTTACTCAATCATATAGACATGCTTGCTTTTCCTTTCTCATTGTGTTTCTGTTTCTACCTGGAATGCCATTTTTTCCTCCCCTCACTACATTTTACTGGCAAATCCTACTCCATTTTTCTAAGACCCAATTGAAGGGTCACATCTTCTATAAAATTTTTTGTTAGATTAATTGTATCCTCTCCCCATAAACTGATCACCATCACTTCTTTCTATGTGACAGCAACTTATATACTCTTCAGTTCAGTTCAGTTGCTCAGTCATGTCCGACCCTTTGTGACCGTGACCCCATGGACTGCAGCACGCCAGGCTTCCCTGTCCATCACCAACTCCTGGAATTTGCTCAAACTCCTGTCCATATGTACTCTTAGGACCTGTAATATTTCATTGCAGTGCTTGTCCATGCACTGAAATGTCTTACTGCCCCTTCATTGAACAAGCACAAAAATTAAAAGTTAGCATTTAGAATTTTAATTTTATTTTTATAGTTTTTTGTTTGTTTTTACAGAAGTGTCAGTCTGTGACAGATTCAAGTAAAAAGAAAAAATGGTCTTTCGCCATGACAGTTTGAGAATTAGTAGTTGTCATTTTTTTTCCTTACCTTTCCCCTGTGCTAGAAGGTTCATTTTATATAAACAGCATTTTGTGTCAACAGTAATGTACTTGGCACCTGAAGCAATGAAAGTGCCGTTCTCATAAAATGATTTTTCATACAAGACACTTGTTCCTTTTTAAAGACTGAATTATGCTGTTTTCTGCCTGTCATTGTACATATCACATTGTAATTATCTGTTTATGGTTCTTTGTTTTCCACCAAATCCTTAAAGGGAGTTAAGACCAGGTCTTAATCACTTCTGTGTCCCCAGTGCCAGCCATAGTGTTTAGTGAGTAAATGTTCAAAAAGCGTTCCTGATTGAATGATCTAGTGAGTTCTAGCTATTTGTTTTGTGACCTCACTTGATTTATAAACTCACAGGCTCTGCAGATTCCTCGTGATTTAACCTGTATCTTAAGAAAATTGTCTAAAACAGATTCAGAGATATTAATTTCTAGTGTTTAACCATGTGTAAAATCTGCTTCTATAATATTGTTAAAAATTACTAGCCTAAATTTAAGTAGCACTATTTTTTTCTCGCATGAAATGAGATTTACATTTTTTACCTATTACTTGAGCTAAGTAAAGGCCTCTGTGTCACACTGCCACAGATTCACATGATTGTAATCCGGGCTGCTCAGACATCTCCTCCTCTGAATTTTTGTCCTTGTCCTTGAGTTGCAACATTCTCCAGGTTTCAAGGGACTTCCCTGGTGATCCAGTGGTTAACATTTCACCTTCCAACGCAGAGGGTGCAGGTTCGATCCCTGGCCGGGGAACTAAGAGAGCACATGCCCAGTGGCTGAAAAACCAAAAGATAAAACAGAAACAATATTGTAACACATTCAGTAAAGACTTTGAAAATTGTCCACATCAAAAAAAAAAAAAAAATTCTGTAGATTTCTGCTGAGAAACCATTCCCTTTGATCCATTTGCCTGTGTGTGTGTGTGTGTGTGTGTGTGTGCGTGTGCGCGCGTGTATTTCTCTGTCGATGTGTTCCCTTCTCTGCAGGTTTTACCTAATTAGGATTTTGGAAAGACCCTGAAGTGCCTGTTGTATATCTTTCATTGGGAGTCTAGATTTTAGCGAGGCAGCTCACCTTGCTTGGAGAATGAGGAGGTTGTTTTTAGATGTTGTGTTTTCGCTTTCTCCAGTGACCAGGATCCTTAGTGCAATACTTAGGTTATGTTTCCGTTTACTCGGCATTCCAAGTTCTTTTTCCTCTTATAGATATGTAAGAAGCAGCCATCATGAAATCCTTTAGGTATTTGAAATATGAATAATGTGTGTATAATCAAATAAAGGTGTATTTACATTAACTTTAGTTGAAGGGGGAAATAGAAAAATTGCATCCACTCTAAAATGGACATTTGAGATATTCCAAGCCAAGAGCTTGTTAACTTAAGTAACATGAGAAGAATGGGCAGGTTGGGTATTTTTACTAACGGTGTTCAGTTTCTTCCAGCGCAGATCAGTATTTCTGAGAAAAGAGGAGGTAGCAACTGCCCTATGATTAATTTATTTTCAGGGAATCAAGAAGCATAAAAGTATAAATGGCATTCCTAACGGACTGCCAAATATTATAATCCAAATCAAAGACATTTCCAGAGGAACCAAAAGAATGGGGGTTTTCTGTTTGTGTGAAATATTGTACAATAAAAAGATGAGCAGATTACATTCATGAAGAAATAAACTATGTGTGAGGGAAAAACAGCTAATAAAGAGGCAATGAAAGAGAGAATAAAAGCAGCCATCCACATTTTGAAGATTTTTTGCCGGGGACACTGAGTGGTCATAGCAACCGTCTCCAAGGAGACCTGTGGAAATGTGAAAAACGCTGAGGTCACACAAGCGAGCAGAGAAATTCCATATTGATGAACAACTTCTTGATGTATCTTTTTCTCTTCACCTTCCATGCCTCCAGCCTTTTAAACAGCATTTATCAGAAGGATAAAGGAAAACCAAATGTGATTTGCCCTGCAGAGAAAAAGTAACTCTCAGAGCAGAAACTCTGCTCAAAACGTTCGGAGCAGCTTTTCATTAAGCTTCAAAAGCTTTTCAGAAACTTGGGTATTAATGAAGTGAGAAGTCCCAAGGATTAAATGCAAGTCTTGGTCATAGGTGGTCGTGATGGTTATTGTCTCATTGAATAAAATGCAAGTTTCAATTCTAGGGCTGGAAACAAAGCTCCCAGAAAGGGGTCTCTTCTAAGTCCTTCATTACTAATCAGGCAGCTCCCCATATGTGCAGGGACTCCTCCGTTTTCTAATCCTTCCATCCCACTGGTCCTGCAAGGGCATTGTTTAGATGTATGTGCCATTCACTGGGAGCAATGGTTTCCTTAGTTCATTCAGTCAGTAAACATTTGCCACTGGTCTGCAGCAGCCCATCTGGCTCTCTGATAGACTCTGGGAAAGCAGACGTCACCTGTGGTCTCACGATGCTAGAAGTTTAAAGGGAAGATGATCAAAATAAAATGACACCAGTAATTGCAGTTATAGGAAACATGTACTGAGCGCTATTAGCAGAGAGGGACAAGAGGAAGTTGACCGAGTCAGGAAGAAATTTCAAGAGCAGGTTTTGGTTGTGGTGAAAGCCAGGAAGGAGGGTAGGGTACCCAGGATGATGTAAGGTCATGGGATGTGACATGGGTCTGGGAATTGTGTGCAGGTCCATACACTTGATGAGAAGTAAGGTGTGGGATGGGACAAGAATTAAGTATTCTTTCTTTCCCCCTGCTTCTCATTTATTGCTATTTGGTTAATTCTGCAGAAATAACATTTCATGTTGGAGGGGGACACCCCCATTGATCAAAACCAGGAGACCAGGCCATTGGGAGCTGCTGTCTCTTACTACTGGGGACCATTTGGGATCTCTGCTCTGGGTTCACTTTCTGGTCTCACTTAATGGAATTTAGCTAGATTACAAGCTTTATACCCATGCTATGGAGGAGTTATGTAGAAATATATGTAAAACCCTTCAGATAAATGAACAAATATATGCAGAACTCTTTGGGCAAATACTGTCTGATCCAGAGTAAGTGCTGGATAAAGGGTTATTTTTTATGAGTCATTTTAAAATTTTTAAAATTTATTTATTTGCATCAGTCTTCAGTATTGGCATGCAAGATCTTCGCTGCATCATGCAGGATCTTTCGTTGCAGCACGTGGACGCTCTAGTTGCAGCACATGGGCTCTCGAGTTGTGGCTCACGAGCTCCAAGCACGCAGGCTCGAGAGTTGCAGCACACGGGGTTAGTTGCTCCATGGCATGTAGGGTCTTAGCCCCTCGCCCAGAGGTGGAACCCACATCCCCTGCATTGCAGGGTGGATTCTTAACCACTGGACTTCCAGGGAAGTCCCTATGAGTCATTATTATTTATATGCAGTTCTCCCAGTCCACTGGAACCCTTGGAGTGTACGCTAGATCTGTAGCCTGAACTGTGCTGGAGCAATTCTCCCAGAAGGACGCTCTCCACATGGGTTTGGTTCTTCTTAGGAGAAGGATGCCCTTGGTCCTCGGCTCAAATCCAGGTGGAAAATGTGGGTCTCTTCACTGAAAGGTTTATGTGTGTGCCAGAGAGCTGTGAACCAATAGCCTTGTAGAATTTGGACTTTTGGAGTAAGCACTGTTGAGGTAATTCTTGCATGGATTTCTCAGCAATGGAAGCCCTGGGTTCTTTCAATTCAGTTCAGTTCAGTCACTCAGTCGTGTCCGACTCTTTGAGACCACATGGACTGCAGCACGCCAGGCCTCCCTGTCCATCACCAACACTTGTTTACTCAAACTAATGTCCATTGAGTCGGTGATGCCATGTAACCATCTCATCCTCTGTCGTCCCCTTCTTCTCCCACCTTCAATCTTTCCCAGCATACGGGTCTCTTCAAATGAGTCAGCTCTTTGCATCAGGTGGCCAAAGTATTGGAGTTTCAGCTTCAGCATCAGTCCTTCCAACGAACACCCAGGACTGATCTCCTTTAGGATGGACTGGTTGGATCTCCTTGCAGTCCAAGGGACTCTCAAGAGTCTTCTCCAACACCACAGTTCAAAAGCATCAGTTCTTCTGCACTCAGCTCTCTTTATGGTCCAACTCTCACATCCATACATGACCACTGGAAAAACCATAGCTTTGACTAGACAGACCTTTGTTGCCAAAGTAATGTCTCTGCTTTTCAACATGCTGTCTAGGCTGGTCATAACTTTCCTGCCAAGGAGTAAGCGTCTTTTAATTTCATGGCTGCAGTCACCATCTGCAGTGATTTTGGAGCCCCCCAAAATAAAGTCTGCTACTGTTTCCCCATCTATTTGCAATGAAGTGATGGGACCGGATGACATGATCTTAGTTTTCTGAATGTTGAGCTTTAAGCCAGCTTTTTCACTCTCCTCTTTCACTTTCATCCAGAGGGTCTTTAGTTCTTCTTCACTTTCTGCCATAAAGGTGGTGTCATCTGCGTATCTGAGGTTATTGATATTTCTCCCAGCAATCTTGATTCCAGCTTGTGCTTCCTCTAGCCCAGCGTTTCTCATGATGTACTCTGCATATAAGTTAAATAAGCAGGGTGACAATATACAGCCTTGACGTACTCCTTTTCCTATTTGGAACCAGTCTGTTGTTCCATGTCCAGTTCTAACTGTTGCTTCCTGACCTGCATACAGATTTCTCAAGAGGCAGGTCACATGATCTGGTATTCCCATCTCTTTCAGAATTTTCCACAGTTTATTATGATCCAGACAGTAAAAGGCTTTGGCATAGTCAATAAAGCAGAAATAGATGTTTTTCTGAAACTCTCTTGCTTTTTCTATGATCCAGCAGATGTTGACAATTTGATCTCTGGTTCTTCTGCCTTTTCTACAACCAGCTTGAACATCTGGAAGTTCACGGTTCACGTATTGCTGAAGCCTGGTTTGGAGAATTTTAAGCATCACTTTACTAGCGTGAGAGATGAGTGCAATTGTGCAGTAGATTGAGCATTCTCTGGCATTGCCTTTCTTTGGCATTGGGATGAAAACTGACCTTTTCCAGTCCTGTGGCCACTGCTGAGTTTTCCAAATTTGCTGGCATATTGAGTGCAGCACTTTCACAGCATCATCTTTCAGGATGTGAAATAGCTCAACTGGAATTCCATCACCTCCGCTAGCTTTGTTCATAGTGATGCTTCCTAAGGCCCACTTGACTTCACATTCCAGGTTGTCTGGCTCTAGGTGAGTGATCACACCATTGTGATTATCTGAGTCATGAAGGTCTTTTTTGTGTAGTTCTTCTGTGTATTCTTGCCACCTCTTCTTAATATCTCTTGCTTCTGTTAGGTCCATACCATTTCTGTCCTTTATCGAGCCCATCTTTGCGTGGAATGTTCCGTTGGTATCTTTAATTTTCTTGAAGGGATCTCTAGTCTTTCCCATTCTATTATTTTCCTCTATTTCATTGCATTGAACCCTGAGGAAAGCTTTTTTATCTCTCTTGGCTATTCTTTGAATCTCTGCATTCAAATAGATATATCTTTCCTTTTCTCCTTTGCTTTTCACTTCCCTTCTTTTCACAGCTATTTGTAAGGCCTCCTCAGACATCCATTTTGCCTTTTTGCACTTCTTTTCCATGGGGATGGTCTTGATCCCTGTCTCCTGTACAGTGTCTCGAACCTCCGTCCATAGTTCATCAGGCTCTCTGTCAATCAGATCTAGTCCCTTAAATCTATTTCTCACTTCCACTGTGTAGTCATAAGGGATTTAATTTAGGTCATACCTGAATGGTCTAGTGGTTTTCTCCACTTTCTTCAGTTTCAGTCTGAATTTGGCAATAGGGAGTTCATGATCTGAGCCACAGTCAGCTCCCAGTCTTATTTTTTCTGACTGTATAGAGCTTCTCCATCTTTGGCTGTAAAGAATATAATCAGTCTGATTTCGGTGTTGACCATCTGGTGATGTCCATGTGTAGAGTCTTCTCTTGTGTTGTTGGAAGAGGGTGTTTGCTATGACCAGTGCATTCTCTTGGCAGAACTCTATTAGCCTTTGCCCTGCTTCATTCCATACTCCAAGGCCAAATTTACTGTTACTCCAGGTGTTTCTTGACTTCCTACTTTTGCACTCCAGTCCCCTATAATGAAAAGGACATTTTTGGGGTGTTAGTCCTAGAAGGTCTTGTAGGTCTTCATAGAACCAATTAACTTCAGCTTCTTCAGCGTTACTGGTCGGGGCATGGACTTGGATTACCGTGATATTGAATGTTTGCCTTGGAAACAAACAGAGATCATTCTGTTGTTTTTGAGATTGCATCCAAGTACTGCATTTCAGAATCTTGTTGACCATGATGGCTACTCCATTTCTTCTAAGGGATTCCTGCCCACAGTAATAGATATAATGGTCATCTGAGTTAAATTCACCCATTCCAGTCCATCTTAGTTTGCTGATTCCTAGCACGTCAGTGTTCACTCTTGTCATCTCCTGTTTGACCACTTCCAATCTGCCTTGATTCATGGACCTAACATTCCAGGTTCCTATGCAATATTGCTCTTTACAGCATCGATCCTTGCTTCTATCACCAGTCCCATCCACAACAGGTGTTGTTTTTGCTTTGGCTCCGTCCCTTCCTTCTTTCTGGAGTTATTTCTCCACTGATCTTCAGTAGCATATTGGGCACCTACCAACCTGGGGAGTTCATCTTTCAGTGTCCTATCTTTTTGCCTTTTCATACTGTTCATTCTCATGATGTACTCTGCATATGAAAACCCATATAAAATCTGGGTTCTTTACTACTATAAAATAAGGTATCATTTAGACTGTCAAAGACAGATTCTACTTTTTGTGCTTTAGCTTGGTTTTAAAAGGATGTGTTACAGTAGATAGCCCAAGAACAGTGAATCACTCTCTGAATATCATCCACTTCAGAACCTCCTCACGCCTAAAATTGAAGACAGTTTCCGATATGCCTGCTTTCTGGCATTCCTGTACCTACCAACTTTCCAAGCTAGTTGTGGAGAATGGGCCAGATGAGGTGTCTGAGTTGTTCACAGAGAAACCCTCAGTAAACAGTGAGTGCTATTTTTCCTCTTCACATCTGGCTGATCTCCTGAGCTGGTGGCTAGGGCAGATGCAAGATTATATTGTGCTGCCTTCACTGGAGGTTTTGGTGGCTGTAAGATTTCCCTGGCACATCTCTTTAGTTTGACCAAACACAGAAATAACTAGAGGATTCCAAATTGGTCCATAGTTTAAAATTGGGTGTGGAGGAAATTGGTCACAGAAAAACTGCGTAAAGAATTCAAATTGCTTTGCAACCACCAAGAGGGACATCTTTTATGGGGAAATTACATTGTTATTGTGTAACAGTAATAATTTTCTGCTGCACAGAGTCCTCAATTCTTGCTTTAGTCATCAGAACCATCCCCGCTATAGGTTCTGTAGGTGAGGATACTGAAACCCAATAAAGCTAAGTAGCCCACTCAAGGTCACTCAGCTAAAACTAAGTAGAGCTTGAATTTTAGCCTAGCAGTATCTGACTGCTGAGTCCATGCTTTAAATCTTTTATGCCTTTTGCTCTGTTTGTGCTATCTAGGCCATTTGTTCATCCATTTGCCATTTCTTTCTTAAATATTTATAGTGTATGCCAAGTACTCTTCTAGGTCTTGGTGATCTTCTGGTGGGCAAGAACATCCAGGATTCCACAGTTATGAAACTTGCATTCTAGTGGGAGAGGCTTAAAATAAGCAAGAAAATGAATGTGGGCGGTGTGTGTGTATATACACATGTATACCTTTGAGAATGATGTGTGCTATGAAGGCAAATAAAATCCAGAAAAGAGGTGCAAGTAGCCATTTTCATGGTGAGGAAAAAAGAAACTAAGAAGTTACCTAAAATAGTAACTTTGCCCCTTTTGTTTCAGTTATTACTTTGTATTTTAAACTGCCTGACATTTAATATATACCTGCTGACATGTTTGTAAGTTACAAAGCACAACAGCATAACGCCTGTGACCCTACCTTCTAATCTAAGAACTGTCACCAATTCTGTTCATCTTCCTATGCTCTGTCCTAACCCATCTACCTGCTTGTCTTTTGAAGTACCCACTTCTTAAATTTTAAAATAAGGTTTTCTTGCCTTTAAAAAAAGGCTTACCACTTACAGTTATATCCACTAGTACCATAGTATTTGATTTTGCTTATTCTTTTTGCCTTATCATTGGTCCACACTGCATGTAGCGGCCGTTCATTCATTTTAACAGCTGAATTATGGTTGTTGGGTAAATGTGCAAAACCAATCGATTCATTGCCCGGTGGATGGACATTTGGATTGTTTTCCAACCTTTCGCTCTTTGAACAGTGCAGCTAAACATCCTTGTGTATGCCTTTTAATGCCCATGTATAGGAGTTTCTCCATGACATTCCTGTGCCAGTCAGCATTCAGCTTCACATGATAATACCAAACTGTTTTCCAAAGGTGTGGTAATAGTTTACATTCCCACCCAGAAGTGATTGAGTTGATCTACTTGGTTTTATAAGACATCTTAATTTGGGGGCAGTCTGTTGGGTAGAAGATAATATTCCATTGTGGTCTTCGTTGGTATTTCCTTAATAAGCAATGAAATTGAGTCTTTAAGAGGGTAATTTTTGAGCAGAAACCTGAAGGGAGTGAAGGACCAATCCATGCAAAAGTGTAGTGAAGCTTTCCAAGGCAGTGTTCCAGAGGCAGAGACTATTTTGGAGGGTCCATGGAGCAGCAAGAGAGGTTTTGAAGAGATAAGGAAGGCAGGGGCTATGAGTCCCACAGCCTGAAAACCCACGAGTATGCACAGGACTTTAAAATACTAAGAGTTTATGGGAAGGCATGGGAGAGCTGTTAGGGGATGAACACAACTTGATTGATGCTTTTAAAAGATCCCTTTGGCTTCTGTGTGAATAGACTCTGGGGAGGTGATGAGAACAGAGCCATAGAGATGAGTTAGAGGCTTCCAGAAATTAAGAGATGGTTCTGGCTTCGACCAGGATGTTGGTAGAGAGGATGGTGAAAAGTTGAATTCAGGACATATTTTGAAGTTAAGGCTGGGTGAGAACTCCTGAGGGTTGCATGGAGGTGTTAGGAAGAGAGGAATTATGGATGTTATCTTGATTTGAGATTGAGTAACAGAGAATGTAAGTCCATTAACTGAAATGGGAAAGACATCGTGAAGAGGAGCAGCACTGGCATGAAAGTAAAAACAATTTAATACGGAGAAGAACTCTTTATTACGTAGGTGGGTACCTACTTGTCATCTCTTGATGTCTCAGATGTGCCTCCAATTACACATGGACAGGTGCTATGTCCTCACACACTCAGACCTCTTCCCTGTCTCACTGAGTGGTGGTCCATCTATCTGGTTGGACAAGCCAGAAATTGGGAGTCACCTTTGACACCTCCCTCTGGTTTACCACCATGACCACTCCGTCTCCACACCTGCCAGTTTTACCTCTGAAATGTCTCTGGAGTCTGTTCAGTTCTCTCCATCTCCATCACAACCACCCCAGTCATGGTTTCCAGCAGTTTTCTCCTTGAGTCTTGTCATAGCCTCCTCAGTGCATTGGTTCTGGTCCTCCTCCAGTCCACCATCCACTCTGCAACCAGCTGACTTGGAAGCCTCAAGTTTAAAACCCTTCAAAGTCTCTTTTAAAAATGATTATTGCTTTTAGGATAAATCTGTAATATGACCAAAGGACATGAATGAGCAGGCCTTGCTCATATCTCTAGTCCCATCTCTAACTTTCTCTCTCCACCCCACCCCCATGGGCATCTTTTAATTCTTTGAAGATGGAATTTAATTCCTGTTGCCTTCCCTTCCTGGGCCTTTGCACAGGCTGTTCCTGAAATACTGCCTCCTCTTGCCCCACATGTCATTCAGATTTTAGCTTAAATGATACTTCCTTAAAGAAGCTGTGTGTATTCCCCCTCCACTCATCCACACACAGACACACACACCCCTGCTAAAACAGACTTAGATTTCCCTTTTATATTTTCTTAAATAATATAATTCCTTGCTTTTCCTTCATAGCACTTATACAGTTTTATTTATATATTTGCATAGGTGTTAATATCTTTCTCTTTTTCCTGGAATGCAAACTCTGCGAGGCCCATAAAAGTCTATTTTGTACACCATCTAGCATGGTGCCTGGTACATAGAAAGCATTTAATGAACATCAGCGAATCATTGAAGGAAGAAGCCTTGCTGAGTATCTGAATTGATTTTTTTTTTTCTTTTAATGTGGACCATTTTTCAGAGCTTCCCTGGTAGCTCAGATGGTAAGGAATCTGCCTGCAATGCAGGAGACCTAGGTTTGATCCCTGGGTTGGGAAGATCCCCTGGAGAAGGGAATGGCAACCCACTCCAGTTTTCTTGCCTTGAGAATTCCATGGACAGAGGAACCTGGCTGCTTATGGATGGGATTGCTAAGAGTCAGACATGACTGAGTGGCTAACATTTCACTTTAAAATCTTTATTGAATTCGTTTCAGTATTGCTTCTGTTTTATGTTTTGGTTTTGAGGCCTTGAGGCATGTGGGATCTTAGCTCCTGGACCAGGGATCAGACTCACACCCCCTGCATTGGAAGGCAAAGTCTTAACTGTTGGACCACCTGGGAAGTCCCTCTGATTCATCTGCTGTATTCATCAGACATTGCACCTCTGGTTTTTATAGGCCTTTCTAAGAGAAATAACATTCTTGGTTATGATAGATAGACTCTTTCATACTTGTTTGGGAATATCTTAGCTTCGTTTTAGACTTCTTTAGCAAGTTGCAACCTTTCATTCACTGTGTACTATAGATGAAATAAAAAACTGATTGATCTAAGAAATTTGATCTCTTAATTTAGAATAAAGTATTTGTGGGAGAATTTTAACTGATAATATTCCGTTCATCATCCTAGAGCAAATGCCCAGGGAATAAAAGAGGATAGTAGTATCAATAAGTATCAAACAAGAGTAGTAACAATAAATAGTAACCAATAAGTATTTCAGTAGCATTATGGGTTACAAAGTGTTTTTGCATTAGAGATGCCAAGAAGTGAATGAAGTTTCTCTTTGCCTAGAATGTTACTTCACCAGGAAAATCTTTCAAATCCTCTTCATCATCTACACAATTAAAGTCTGAGTTCTTTATCAGAGTGGACCAGGCCTCCAGGATCCTACCCAACCTGCTTTTCCAGGCTCAGCTGTCAGCACCTCGAAGCCATCCTTCACCTTCCAGCAACATCAGACTCTTGGTAGGCGCCCCTTCTCTGTGCTCCTGAGATACGCTGGGCACGTGTTGCATGGCAGACTCTGTTTACTTGCCTCTCTAACGCACCACAAGTTCTCGGGAGGGAAGAAACACCATCACTTCTTTTTTATACTCAGCCCCAGTAGTACAGAGCTTGGTAGGGACTCACTCAGTGCTTGATGAATGAATGAACGGCCTTGTAGTCAATCACAGGAGTAGATCTGTGGAATGACTCAAAGGGGGCATGTACTCTAAGATTAGTCACCTGATTGATACTTCACTGAAGACTTCCTGGATCATCTAGAACTTCCTCTGTGTCTACTCCAGGGCTTCCCTGATAACTCAGCAAGTAAAGAATCCACCTGCAGTGCAGGAGACCTGGGTTTGATCCCTGGGTCGGGAAGATCCCCTGGAGAAGGAAATGGCAACCCACTCCAAACTTCTTGCCTGGAAAATCCCATGAACAAGGAGCCTAGCAGGCTATAGTCCATGGTGTGGCAGAGTCTGACATGACTGAGGAATTAAGCACACAGTACCTACTCCTCTCACTGATGTCATTGAGGTTAACCTTTGATCTGAGCTGTGGGACTCGACAGACTTCAGTGAGTTACTGTTTAGAAAGCAGATCATCTAGGGTAACCCACAGGGTAACCGGTGGTCAGTATTAGAACATTTGATGACCTCTGCTCTAGGGCCTTGGTCTGCATTGCATTTGCCGTTACCCTTCTTGAAGACGCATCTACTCGAGTCTAAAGTTGTATATTGACCAATTCATAAACTAAAATGCTAATCTGTCACTCAGAGGTAAACACTTAACATTTTCAAATACCCTATCAGTCTTTCACTTGTGCCAATAGGTATCATCTTCCTAAGATGGATCAAACAGTGCCACTTTTTTGGTAACATATTTTTTTCTCTACATATAATATAGGCATATAGATAGAGGTATATTTATATATCTTATTCATGTTACTATGTATTCTCCCATACTTACAACATCATTTTATAAAGACTTCTAAAGATTTTTTCATAGTTTTGTATTTTAATTTGGTGTTTTTAAATATAAGGAATGTTTTAGATAAGAAAATAATTCTCTCTTCATATTTTTATCCAGTCGTATCAAAGAAATTTCACATGAGTTTATATAGGAAAGAAAAATTTGAGATTATAGCTTCTTTTGTACATAATTAAGATGGTGTTTAATAGCTGGCCTCATTCTGTCTCTCTAATCAAAATTACCTACCTCCAAATACAGATCTTTATTGCATAATATAATCAAGATAATTTCCTCCCTTATTAGACTAAGTAAGACACTTTGATAATAGTCTCCTTTGAGTTTTTTCATTTTATACAAGTATACAAGATGGCTGTCAAAATTTTGTTCATTTCAGCGGGAAGTCACTTAAAAAAAGACTACAGTATATACCATTGACTCTTAAGGAACTTAGCTAATTGGTGAGAGGGGGGATCGGGATGGGGAATCCGTGTAACTCTATGGCTGGTTCATATCAATGTATGACAAAACCCACTGAAAAAATAAATAAATAAATAAAGGGGAAAAAAAAAAGAATCCTTAAAAAAAAAAAAAAGGAACTTAGCTAATTGGTGACTTGAAAAGAAACATTTATACAACTTTAATATGTTGCCAAACAAAAGATTGAGCTCTGTAACAGGATGAGCTCCTTTGTCTTGAGATTTTTTTGTTGCCATGTTAATGCTACTTCTGAAGTTCTGCAGTTGGTTAGATTCTTCTGATTAAGCCTCAGAGAAAGTGGGTATCATCTTTCTTTTGGTCTGAGTTATAGATGACTTGGGTTTCTATTGAATATGACACTGCCAACACCAACTTTGTACTGCATTTGATCAAGAGTTAGGCAGATTACAAATAGATGCTCTGTATAACTTTTCATGATTATGCTGAGTTCCCTGCCTCCATATTTTAGTAGATCCTCTAGGTTAGGTGTTACATGAGCAATTTTTTTTTTTTTTTGGAGAAGCAATAGCTGATGTTTTATATGATTTTCAGAAGGAATATTTACAGTCATTCTGATAACCAAAGATTACAGGACTGAGCGGATTCCTGCCTTAAGGCCCTTTATGGCTTAAATGACTAGGAGCTCTCTTGACTTTATTTTTTGGACGGTGCCTCCCCTTATTGAGGAGGGAGCACTCTGGAGAAGTCCCAGAAGGACCATCCTCTTGACGGTCATTTGGTTGTTTTGTAGCTTGCTCCTTGAGAACCAACTTATAAAATGTACAAAGGTCTTTAAGAGATCTGTCACCTTTAGGCACAACCCTTCCAAGTGCCTGGCATATAGTACTGGAGTGATAAACCTTTGCTAAATGAGTGATTGAAATAAGGAATGATTTATTTTAAAACTTTTGTTTAAAAAAATGAGTTAAGAACTTGAGCCAAGCCATGCCATCTGGTTGAAGGCTATTTATAGCTCTTGAATAGTATCAGTTTGACATGGTATAGTAGGGGTGACTGTCACCGCGCTTGATGTTATCCTGTGTGTCCACAATGCTTACAGGAACAGATGATTTGAAGTAGGTGTGATTCTCGCCTGGATCTTGATTTAGCCACAGAAGCTCTTGCATGATTAAACGGCCCGCTTTCCCTAGCATAGAATCAAAGATAGACTGCTTTAGATGCATATCATACCAGCATTCATATTCAAGGTGCATCTGTTGACGACACCATTCTTTATTATGAACTATTAACTTCCAGTATCAATGACTAGGGTTTCCCTGGTGGCTTAGCAGTGAAGAATCTGCCTGCCAACGCAGGAGATGTGGGTTCGATACCTGCATCAGAAAGATCCCCTGGAGAAGGAAATGGCAGTGCACTCCAGTATTCTTGTCTGGAAAACCCCATGGACAGAGGAGCCTGATGGTCTACAGTGCATGAGATCACAAGAGTCAGACACAACTTAGCGACTAAACAGCAGCAAATCAATGACTTAGTCTCTCACCAAGGCAGTTGAATGCTAGGCCTTTATGTTTTTATTTCATGGTCATTTGGAAGAATAAGTGAGATGTATAGCATCTACATTTTTATGAGCTTTAAGTTAAATTAGAGGAAGAAAAATTGCAAATATTTGCATACATTAAAAAGCTTCATTATTAAAGTTATGCCACTTAGGATATCCCTGCAGTGCTGAAGTTAAAATGTATAAGTGACATCATCATGTCACTCTGTCCTAGAATTCAAATTTTCCAAGGAAGTGTTACAGCAAAAGAAAAACTGAGCAAAGTGCTAACATTTACTGAGAATTTATGTTACTGACTTTTCACAGTCACCAGCATGTTAGTTTCCAAAGCAGAGAAATCCAAGCAAGGGAGAAAAGAGAATGGAGGAAAGTTAAGGGGGAAGGAAAGGAGTAAAAATAATTTTTATATGAAGCACAAGATGCGTTGGTAAGATGGCGCCTTGTGGCAAGTGAAAAATCAGTTTGGATGGAGGAGGACCACAGCTAGGCCTAAGTTTCCGAAGGATTTCTCTTTCATTTTCTCCTCTAAATCCAATTTTATTTCATATTCTAAAAAGTATTGGATAAAGTATATGCACAGTCCTTGGATATTGTGCCAGTGGTTTAAGGACTGTAATTCTCTCTTCTTCACATCATCAATTATGTAGACATTTTTGATGTTCAAAAATCCTTCTAATTTAATCTCTTAGCAAGTTATGTGGATTTGGGGGGTAAAAATAATAGTAATAATGGCTAAGCGTTGCTGAGCTGGTGCTGTGTGTTGGGCGCTGGGCCATTTGATGTCATTCAGACTTCATACCAGCCCTGGGAGGGGGGTGTGAGTAGAGTGACCCCAGTTTTAGACATGAGAAGAGTGAGGCTCAGAGCAAGATTAAATTCTTTGTTCCAGGTCACCCAGGTTGCAAGTGGTCCAGTTGGGATTTGGACCAACTTTGTCCACCTCCTGAGACTGAGCTCTGCCTTCTTTGGGGGTAAAGCTTATGTTTTAATTTATTTACAGAGTCTCACATCATGGTTTTCATCTGATTTGAATAAAAGAGATGTCAGAATTGAAGTTATTCCATTTGTCATATTGCATTTGAATGAGCCCAAACTTCTCATCTAAAACTTGATCCTGTTTCCCAAGCATCTCTACAGGGATATTTTTTCCAATACCTCAGACTCTTCCTCTCAACACACCCTACTCTCTGTGCCCCAAATACATAGTAAAGAGATATCGATAACTAAATATGTACATATTTCATTTCTATATCTCAGTTGTTATTTTCTTCAGGAATTCTTGAATAGATTCTGCTCTTAGGCTCAGGGGACTTTGGATGGTCATCCATTTTTATTCTAGAGTTCTAGAATTTGGTCTTTGTAAGGAGCTGCACACCCCTTCCAAAATGCAGGGTCCCCGAGAGCAGATGCTGTCTGGCAGATTATCACTATGCCCTGATGCCTAGTGCAGTCCCTGGCTGGCCCAGATTAGGTACTTGGTAAATATTCGTTGACAGACTGATTGCTACCCTTCTACTGTTGGCCCACCAGCAGGCTGGTCATCCAGTGTATATAGACCGCATCCTCATGTTTACATGGGAAACTGCAGATTCACTGTGTCTGACCCCACTATGTCGTAACTCAGTCAGAGTGACCCAATAGTCCTCTTGACAGCATTTTCATTTATGCCCTTCATACTTCTTATTTGTTCTTTGGTTTATATTCCATCCTCAGTCCAGAATGAGAGTCTTTCTGCTCTCCCCATCCATTCCTAGAAGTCTAAAACCTTTCTATCTAGCAAGACCTGTATAGCGTATCATCTCCTCCATGAACTCAGACCCATTGTTTTCAGACGGAGGTAATGCTCTGAACTGTGTCTCCCAAACACAAGAATGTTGGGAACACCATAATTGGCTTTGTATTTCTTAGAGAACTGGAGGACCCTTGATCAGCTGGGTTTACCATGACTATTCAGTTTACTGATTTCCTTACTGTTAATTTATTACTGGACTTCTCAGAGCCAGTGAGTATGTAATATTCTGGGGTTCACTGTGAATCTTCCATTGAGGAGTGTGCTGTGGATACAGTGGGCTTTCTCCCCTCTTTTGTTTTGTCTGCCTTGATGTCCAACAGAACCAGTGTTTCCAAGTGCCTACCTGTAAACGTGCTCCTGTAGGGTGAACACCTGTGGTGGTGGTTAGGTTCTCTTTTTCTTTTCCTTTCTTTCTGGTCCAACAGTGAATCATTGTCAAATTCCAAACCTCCCCTTCTTCTGGATGACTACACTATGAAAACTGCAGCCTCCTTTTCATATGAGGCGCTCTAGGTTATGCTGGAGAAGGCGATGGCACCCCACTCCAGTGCTCTTGCCTGGAAAATCCCATGGACGGAGGAGCCCGGCAGGCTGCAGTCCATGGGGTCGCTACGAGTCAGACACGATTGAGCAACTTCACTCTCACTTTTCACTTTCACGCATTGGAGAAGGAAATGGCAACCCACTCCAGTGTTCTTGCCTGGAGAATCCGAGGACGGGGGAGCCTGGTGGGCTGCCGTCTATGGGGTCGCACAGAGTCGGACACGACTGAAGTGACTTAGCAGCAGCAGGATATGCATTGCTGATGGGAGTATGCAATGGTACAACCACTTTGGAAAATAGTTTAACATTTTCTTATAAAGTTAAATGTATATCTACCATATGATTGAGCAATTTCATTCCTATACATTTAACCAAGAGAAAACAACAGATTCTCAGATTGAATTAAGAGTATTCATAGCAGCCTTATTCATAATAGCCAAGAAATATAAACAGTGAATATAAAATGTTCATGAACCAGGTGACTGATGTATAAACAAATTTCAGCGTATTCATTCTACCATGACCTTCTGAGACAGAGAGAGACAGAACTACTCATAATGCAACAAGGATGAATCTCAAAACCATGAAAGTGTTTGAAATCTTGTTTGGGGTGGTAGTTACATGGTGTATACAGTTGTCAAAACTCATTGAACTGAATGCCTCAGGTCTGTGTATTTTATTGTAGTTGAATTATCTCTGGGAGAATCAGGCCAGCACAGCAGTTAAGAGCCTGGGGTTAGGAGCCAGATGACATGGATGGAAATCCTGGTTCTACCATTTTCGTTGTTTGTGGGATCTTTGATGAATTGCCTCAGCGTCTGCTTCAGTTTCCTCGTCTCTCAAATGTGACCGAAATTTGGATCCACTGTATAAAGTTGTAATGAGTATCAAATGAGTTAGATCGTTTGCCATTGCTCTTTAAGTTTTTGTTAAATGAAACTTTAAAATTATACACTCTGACCTACATGACAATACCCCGTTACAATCTATCCCCAGTTGCACATGAGAATCACCTGGGAAGGGAAGACTTCCAAAAATAAAATACCTGGGCTTTGTTCCCAAGGATTCTGCTATAATTGGTCCAGGGTGGGGCCTGGGCATTGTAGAGTTTCTTCCTTCCTCCCCTCTCCTCCTCAGGTGAATCATTGTCAAATTCCAAACTTCCCCTTCTTCTGGATGACTGCACTATGAAAATTGCTCATGCTCTTCCTAAAGGACACTAAGTGAAAACCATGGCAATCCAATAGTTTCTTCTTTTTTCTTAAAACTGTGTCTTGGGACTTCCCTGGTGGTCCAGTAGCTAAGACTCCACAGTCCCAGTGCTAGGGGCCTGGGTTTGATCAGCTAAGGATTTGCGTGCCACAATGAAGTTTGAAGGTCCTGCGTGTCGCAGCTAAGACCTGGAGCAGCCAAAAAACGACAGTAAAAAACAAAAACCATATCTTGAGGACTGCTATATGTTACAGTAATAGTCCCAGTTTTCAACAGCTTTGGCACAGTGTAACAGGTGGACTTATTGGCTTCATTTCCAATAGCATTGGACACCTTTCCAGAGACAGTTAAAAAGATTAATTTAATAATGAACTTCCATGATAATTATTGACCAGTTCATTATACTTCCATGGAGAAATGACAGAAAATCCTATCATTCAAGGGAGGCAGGAGGTCCTGAAACCCCTCCTCTTTATTCAAATCATTTTTTTTTCTTTTTCAGAGTGAAATGTTAAATATCTAAAGTTCTTGAGGGGAAAAAGCAATCCTCCAAGTTGAGATGACAAGGCATAGGCACTTCAGAACACCCAAAATGCAAATTATGAGGCCCTCGCCCTTTCTGTTCAGAGTTCTATAAATGTTAGATGTCACTTTGCTCTCTTTTTAGTTGTGAATGCAGGTAGGACTGGAAGGATAAGAGTCTCTGATTAGTATGAGGAAATAGGTTACTAACTTTTTAGTGTCACTGAAGAAAGAAATCAAAGTACCTTACTTTTGTTGGAAGTGACTGAACAAATGGTTTGGGATTGCATTCATGGAAAAAATGATTATAGTCCTTGAGATAAGAAGGGACAAATTCAGGAAGTGTCAGGAGCATCACCAATGAAAAAGCCACATATGGCACTAGGCTAATAGACAAGCACTTTCAGGTATTGTAATGCTATTTTTTACCTTTGAAGATGAATATAACCAGCTGAGTTTTTCAGAAATGTCTAATTTGTTCTCTTTATGAAATGCTTTTTGTTTATACTTGCATGCTTCTTACTGATAATCAGTTGCCAATGGACTGGTTTATGACTCTAAATTAATCCCACTGCATTTACATAGGCAGTGTATTTCCACCCTCCTCCCCCTTTTGTTTTTAAGTAAGAAAGAACGCTAGTCCTATAGAGGAGCTTCTCTCATGATTCAGTGGTAAAGAATCCACCTGCCAATGCAGAAGACAGAGGTTCGATCCCTGGGTCGGGAAGATCCTTTCGAGAAGGAAATGACAACCCACTCTGGTATTCTTGCCTGAGAAATCTCATGGACAGAGGAGCCTGTGGGCTACAGGTCACAGGGTCACAAAGAGCTGGACACGACTGAAGTGACTAACACAACACAATGCCCTTTTCAGGGCTGTAGAGAGTTCCTTCTAGGAAGAAGGAATGGTGTAAGCAAATGAATGAGGGCTGGAAAACAAGGCCCTGATCAGAAGATATAGCTTGATTGGAAGTTAGAGTATACGTTGATAGAGTGTACACACACACACACACACACACACACACAATATGCAGAGTTAAGTTAGAAAATAAGAGAAGGCCAGGCTGTTGAATGCCTTGAATGTTGTCAATCCAAAGAGTCTGGATAAATATCTGTCTGTCCATATGAGAATAAAGGCACTGGGACATGTATAAGCAAATGTTAAGAAAAGTTCTTAAATTGTGAGTTTAAAAATAGTCAACTGTGTCAAATCAGACACATGCTCTATTCTAAGTATATGTAGTTGTGAGATCTCTCTTTAGCTCCTTTAAATTTTTTCTAGATTTGTCAAAAGCCCATACAAAGAGTAACATAATGCAGATAAGAATATTTTCATATTCATATCTTATACAAATTGAAGTTTCAAGTTTTTGCTGGTACTTATGGTGGTCATACCAAGAAACATTTATCATGAATCCGTTTAGTAAAACAAATAAAATTCTTTTAATGAATCTTTTAGATTGTGTTCCAGAGTCCTTGAAATATGCTCATATGGACCCAACGTTGAATTTTAATAGTGTAGTAGCCAGCAAAAGACCCAAGCAAGTTGATAGTGTTTAAGATTGGACTTGTACTGTGCTTTTTGGGGTGTGCAAGGGAAAACAGTCTGCATTCTTGGCCCCCGTTCACTTCCCTGGGTCCTTTTGCATTGTCTCATCCATTCTGACATGAGCCTGGTAGAAGTGGATAATCTCCTAGCAGCCAACCATGTGCCTTTGTTATTGCTAGAAAGAAGCATGCTTACTTGTAGACAATAGTTTTGCTTTTCTTGGGAGACCATATTTTGGAAGAAGGGCTCATTCATTGGCACCCAAAGAATGCATAAAAAGGGACTATCCAGATTCTGACACATACCTACATTATAAGTGTTAGAGGAGGGAAAGGGTGTGGAAAAGGAGACCATTTTCCATTCAGTAAATTGGAGACATAGCCACATCTATGAACTCAGATCTGTAACTGAGGTCAAAAGCATGCAGAAACGAAAAGGTAGTTAACTAGTGGTTTAGTCACTAAGTCTTGTCCAACTTTTGCAACCCCATGGACTGTAGCTCGCGAGGCTCCTCTGTCCATGGGATTTCCCAGATAAGAACCCTGGAATGGGTAGCCATTTCCTTCTTCTGGGGACCTTCCTGATGCAGGGATTGAACCCACACCTCCTGTACCGCAAGTGGGTTCTTGACCTTTGAGCCCCCAGGGAAGCAACTAGCACTGAGAATATCCTATCTGGTCAGTGCTATTGACTGCTATTGACAGATTCAGAAAAGAAGACATTCTGCCATGCTTTAGGTCTCTATGTAAGACTCTTGGAAAAGAGCCATCTTTTTCTTCCATGCCTTGTTAAAAAGGATGCAAAGTACACTAAAAATAAACCATGTAGAACAAAAAGCTTGAATAGTTAGAGCTCGAATCTAATGTGAGAAAACTCATGGAGCTTATAAAACTTTAATAACCAGGTTCGAAGAGGGAGTCTTGCCATTTTCAGTGGATCAGTGGTAATTTCGTGGAAGGTCTTGATGTTACCTAAGATAAAATGGAAATCAGTGGTGTGACAACAATGTTAAGAAAAAGGACAAGCCACGTACTGTAAATATAAGTAATTCTGGCATATGTGGGAAGGCACCCAAGGAAAAAACCATCACTGTCACTTTAAATAACCTTTTTATGCAAAAGTGAAGCTTAAGGTAGAGAAGTTGTGTCCTAAGCTCTTAGAAATATTGTCTTTCTGCCCTAGGATACAACCCTCATGAGGGTAGAAATTTTAACCTGAAAAGATGGGAAGGAGACTTTTTCCTCCTTCTGTCAGTTAATTTTTGCTTTCATGGAAGTTCTGTGCTTGTCAAGACATATAAACTCTCTCAGAGAGTCCAGCTATTGTGCTGCTCAGCTGTCATCCCTGTCAACTCTCTGCCCATGACTTTTTTTTTTTAATATTTATGTGGCTGCACTTGGGATCTTCCATCTTCACTGTGGTATGCAGAATCTTTTAGTTGCTGCATGTGGGATCTAGTTCCCTGACCAAGGATCGAACCCAGGCCTCCTGCATTGGGAGTGCGAACGGAAGGGAAGTCCCCCCCACCAGGGAAGTCCCATCTGCCCGTGATTCTTGAATCAGTCAACCCACACCTCTTGACTGATCTCGGCGCCTGTATCGCCAGCTGCTTTTGAGTCCGTTCCATTGGGTGGGCTTTCCAAGGCCATTCCATCTCCTAGGAGTGGCTTCTCCCGTCTCTCTGCTGCCTCCCTTCTACCCCATTACGAGAGAGCCCAGCAGCTCTCCCACCACGTTCATGAAGTCCTTGGAATACAAACTGGCCCACTAGAGTCCTTCCTTCTTCTGAACTCATAGAACTCTTTGCTCTTCCACTTTCTGCTAGCTCTTGACACACCTGGTAACAAAACTCATATTCTTGTCTGTTCCCAGGCATTATGATGTAAACTTTTGTTGCCCTCTGGTGCTTTATAATCTGTGACTCTTCCAAGATCTGAGCACAGACCGCTCCCTGTCTTCAGTTAGTATCTGTGGGCTGACAAATTCTTTGGATACCTTGCAGATACTAAGAGCAGTAAGTTAACTGACAAGGATCAAAGGGATCTTGAGGGATCATCTTGGCCACTGCAGGTCCCTTTCCTTCTGGACTTTCAGGTTGTTCCACATATTTTCATACATTTCCCGAGGAGGTCCTACAACCCCACCTCACCTCCACTTTTCCCCAGTAACTGTTTTCATCTAAATTCCTTGTGTTTTATTTCAGACTTGTCTGCTTGCTCTAGTTTAATTAGTGAGGATGTCGCATAGAAAGGCAAAGAGAAGACGGTAAGATCAGATGCTTTGTCATGGGAATGGTTATTGGGACAAAAACACTTAAATTTCCTGTAAACCGTTTCAGCAGTGCCCTTGGCTCTCCACCATCCTGTGAGCACCAGGAGGGCAGGATATGCCTTTGTTTTGTCACACCACTCAATCACCAGTGCCTGGCACATGGCCTGGCCCACAGTAGATATTCAGTAAATAAATACTTCTTAAATAAAAACAGGACCATAAACTCCTATGGCGGGTTTGAGCAATGGTGGTTTTATCAAAGGGTCTTTTGCCACATAAAATTGTGCCTCGATTTCTAAAAATCCTTTGACAAAATCAGAGACCAACAAGCAGATAAATTAGTAGATTATTTTTATAATATTTATATATCCATGCTGTGTTTCCTTCAAGTAGCCACTTACTCCAGTGCTGTGAAAATATGATTTATGTAGAGAAACACCGCTTTATACAAAAGCGTTAGTGATCTTATGAAGTGAGTTATCTGAAAATCACGCTTCCTGAAATTATATGTATCCTGCTACTTTGCTGTTGTGCCTTTAAGTGAAAAAGTGAAAGTCGCTCAGTCATGTCCGACTCTTTTGAGACTGCATGGACTATACAGTCCGTGGAATTCTCCAGGCCCAGAATACTGGAGTGGGTAGCCTTTCCCTTCTCCAGGGGATCTTCCCAACCCAGGGATAGAACCCAGGTCTCCTGCATTGCAGGTAGATTCTTTACAGCTGAGCCACAGGGAAGCAGCTTAATTGTGGGTATAAAGGAAATTACTAGACATCAGGGAAATTACCCGATATTTTCTGGTCTAAAGACATTTACTCACAGAAAACAGTATATCTTATTGCTAGATATTTATTGCCAGAGATCTTTTTGCCAGAAAGTTTAATAAGCTACTTACGTGTCTTGGTGAAAAAAAGAGCGTCTAAAAAATTAGTGTACACATTTTGGAATGTCTTATTAAATCATTCTTAATCCTCCAAAGAAAAAGAACAGCTTATTCAAACTTTTTTGTATGATCTGTAGAATCTGAATCAGTAGCTGTTTTTTAAGATCCTATAACTATATGGAGGATGGAAGGAAACACAGAGAATCACAGCCCTCAGTAAGTTTAAATTTTAGTTGGGAAGTCAGAAATGGTTATACCAAAAAAAATACATTTAAACACATCCCACTAGGAAAAAGAGTGGAAGAAAAACATTCTGAAATATTCATAATGATTCTCTCCCTTAATGAGACTGGGAATATTTTTTATTTGTATATTTCTGAATTTTCTTTTGTGAACATATATTACTGGTTATATATTTTTTTAAATTATTTTAAAAAGAAATTGCCCAACAACATGCATTGATTGAAATGAGAGATATGATTAGAAAGAGTGAGGAGAGAGCTTCCTTGAGCTTGTGTAGTGGATACATGGAAGAGTTGGGGCCTGAGCTGGTCTTAAGAGTAGGCAATACTATAATAATCATGATATCTTGAACTTTTGTGCTACTTTTAGATCAGACTGGTTGCCTCCTCAGTCTCTCTTTCTTTGTTGAAAGAGTCCCAGTTTTTTCACTTGTGATGGCTTTTTTCTAGTTGTCAGGGATTGGTTGGTTCAAAATTGGTCATGTGGCCCAGTTTTGGCCAATGAGATGGTGAAGGGAGGTGTGCTCAGGTGCTTCTGGGAAAGTTTCTTCAGACACTGAAAAAGATGATCCATTATTGCCTGTAGACATTACCTCGTGTGATATGATACCTGGAGCCGCTGCATGAGAACCTCTCTGCATCCATAAGAAAAACCAGATTCAGGACGGTGGAATGTAGAAGGATAAGGAACCACGAATCCTCTTACTCAGCCACTGAGCCTTGGGTGAACTAGTTTCTTCTCTACTTAAGATTTATAACTTAAGTAATTTCTTCATTGTTTAAAGTCAGTTTGGATTGGGCTGAAAGCATCCTCACTGATATAGTCCTATAACTTCTTAACCTGTTCAATATCCAATGTTGATATTTACCTGAACAACAACTCTGTGAAGTGGGTAAGTCAATGTATTAGGGTTTTTGACAGAAACAGAACCCACGGGGTGTGTGTGTGTGTGTGTGTGTGTGTGTGTGTGTGTGTGTGTGTGTGTGTGTGTGTAGACATATAGAGAGAGACAAAAGTCAATGTATTAGGGTTTTTGACAGAAACAGAACCCACAGAGTGTGTGTGTGTGTGTGTGTGTGTGTGTGTGTGTAGACATATAGAGAGAGACAAAGGTTGATTATAAGGAATTGGCCATGTGATTGTGGATGCTTAAAGAGTACAAAATCAGAGGGGGTAGGCTGTTAGGCTGAGGAAAGAGCTGAAGTTTGTGTCCTGAGGAAGTCTGTGGCAGAATTCCTTCTTGCTTGGAGGAGGTCAGTCTTTGTTCTGTTAGCCTTCAACTGATTGGATGAGGCCCACCCACACTATGGAGTGTAATCTCCTTTACTCATAATCCATGGATATAAATGTTCATTTCATCCAAAAAACACTTTCAAACAAACTTTCAAAATAGTCTTTGATCAAATACTTGGGCACTATGGACCAGCCAAGTTGACACATAGAATTAACCATTATTATTCCCATATGTTGATGATGAAACTAAAGAGGAAAAAAAAAAAAGAAATTAAAGAGGATGCAACTTACCCAAGAGTTCAAATCCAGGTTTAGCAGTTTTAAATCTTTCTACCTCCTTTATGCTCTTTCAAACGGAAAAGCATCTTCATGTGAGTAAGCGATGTGGTGCTTATAATCCATTGTTATGGATTGGATGCCTGCTCTGCACCAAGCAGTATTCTAGGAACCAGGAATTCAAAGTGAAGGAGGGGAAGGAAAAGACAATCAGTAAAGAATGAGAATGTGCTCAGTATTTGGCTCATAAAGTCTTGTATTGACTTTAGTGGGTGTTGTGTGTTGGTGCTTAGTGATTCCTGGATCCAAAAGTTGAGTTGGTACTAGACTGTGGGGACCTAAGGATTGCAGGCTAAAGAGTAAATTTTCTTTAAGAATTTTTTTTTCTGCATTATTTATAGAGAAAAACACCCAAAAGCAAATACATTATAATGATACAAGTGACTGATAACCTCTTTTTTGTTTTAGAGGGAGGCAGTTCTGTGATTGGACACAATGGATAAGAATTTTAGCTTTATGCATATGATGTACTTTTTTAAACCTGTAAAACATATATGTTAATTGTTAATTACTATATTATGATCTGGTTTAATAAAGTTCTAGTTGATCATCTTTTTTATAGTGGAAAAAACTGTGATATTGATGATAGCAGAATCATGTAGAACCAAAAAAGAGAGGAGGACTTTTTAAGGACTTTCTAGTGGTCCAGTAACTAGGACTCTGGGCTCCCAATGCAGGGGGCCCAAGTTCGAGCCCTGACTGGGGAAGTAGATCCCATATGCTGTAACTAAGACCCGATGCAGACAATTGAATAAATCAATAAAAATATTTTTTTAAGTCCTTTTGGTAACAATTTCTAAGTTGTTGCATACAATTTTATGTATAACTTGCCGTAGAATTTGAAATGAGGAAAATCTAGAAACCATCAAGAATACTCTTTTAGGATATGGGTAATTTTTAGAATTATCCATACCTTCAATTTATTAATATTTTATGAATTGCTTAGTTCAAATCAAACTTATCTATGACATCTGGGCCCCATAGGGTAGATTAATTAAAGCAAGGACACTGAATTTGGATAGTTTGATATCCTTTTCGAAGACTGACTTCCCTTAAAACCAAGAGAGGAAAATACTGACGTTTTGATTTCTCTGTGTATCTGACCTTTAACATAGAACAATAGATAGGAACTTGTAGCTTCTTTTTTTAATTGTTCATAGGGTTTATTAGCAATTTATCCATTTACAAAGATTCTTGAAAATGGTTTGCTGTCTCTCCAATTTTGCATGACAAATTGCTTGATTAGTACTTAAATTCCCTCTATGATTGTATTTAAGCATCTTTTGGTTGCAAGTATAATAACAATAATTCTTAATGAGAGATGTAGTGTGCTATAGGAACAGCCAGGAGATTGTCTAGAGCTGCTCTTCCTCCCTAATAACTAGTAAAATGAGTGCAAAGTGGAAAGCCATACTGGTTCTTTTTTTTCACCCACACCAGCAGCCTCAGTTTCACCTGGCATTGAATCCCCCTTCACAGTAAGTAGAAGCAGTACACTAGTTCTGGAAGCACCCTTGGCACGATTTAGCTTGGAATCTCCAGTGCTCCCCGCACAGCGGCAGGCTGCCCCGGACTACCAGGTCAGCCAAAAAGTAAGATGAGTGTTTTGCACATTAGCACACAGCACACACACATGTGAACTGGCCTCCAGAAAGAGATGCTGGGCATGCTCTAATGAGATGAGTGCACTGGGAGGACCACAAACTAGCCATGTGGCCTGGAAAGGCAGCCTTCTTCTTCTTCTTTTTTAGTGTATTTATTTAATTGGAGGACACTTACTTTACAACATTGTGATTTTTTTTTTTTGCCATACATCAATGTGAATACGTATATACATATTCATGTCCCCCCCCCCCCATCCTGAATCCCCCTCTCCCACCTCCCTCCCCACCCCATCCCTCTGGGTTGTCCCAGAGCACCAGCTGTGGGTGCTCTGCTTCATGCATCGAACTTGGACTGGTCACCTGTTTTACATATGATAATGTATGTTTCAATGCTATTCTCTTAAATTATTTCACCCTTGCCTTCTCCCACTGAGTCCAGAAGTCTGTTCTTTCCGTTTGCGTCTCCTTTGCTGTTGTGCATGTAGGATCTTTCTAAATTCCATATATATGCATTAATATACAGTATTTGTCTTTCTCTTTCTGACTTACTTCAGTCTGTATAACAGGCTCCAGGTTCATCCACCTTATTAGAACTGACTCAAATGCATTTCTTTTTATAGCTGAGTAATATTCCATTGTGTATATGTACCACAGCTTCCTTATCCATTCATCTGTCGATGGACATCTAGGTTGCTTCCGTGTCCTGGCTATTGTAAATAGTGCTGTGGTGAACATTGGGGTACATGTGTCTCTTTGAATTCTGGTTTCCTTGAGGGTATATGCCCAGCAGTGGGATTGCTGGGTCGTATGGCAGTTCTAGTCCCAGTTTTTTGAGGAGTCTCTCCACTGTTCTCCATAGTTCCTGGAAGACAGCCTTCTTAAAGGAACCAGAACAGTGGAGATGCACAGGAGCTGAGCGGTGGGAGCTGCAGGGCCTCGTGGAGGCCTGGCCTTTAATAAGTGTTTACATGTCTCAACCTGGCTTGGGGCCTCCTCTGCTGCTGAATTCTTAGATTTTAGTCAGCTCACGTTTCGCTTCTGCTCAAACCACATAAATAATGTGGGGCCCTTTTAGAGCCCTTGTCGGTGTGGAAGAGCAAGTGCCACGCTCCTTGGTGGAATCATCCAGGCTTGGAAGGATGTCTGGTTGTGTTCACCAGTCGCCTGTTCCTGGTGAGCTGTAGTGTGTTCTTAATCTTCGGTTACTTGTGCCCTGAAGCCTGAGAGAGACTCTCCTATGCAGCCCCAAGCAGTGGTGGAGAGAAGAATGCTTGGTTACTTTCTCTATTCTATCTTATTTTTCCTTCCCAGGTGATATTGTCCAAATGAAAATGATGCCCCAGGTAACTGAATAGATGGAAAGTGGTATACTGTTGTTCAGTCGCTCAGTTGTGTCCGACTCTTTGTGACCCTGTGGACTGCAACATGCCAGGCTTCCCTGACCTTTAGTGTATATTATGATCTATTTGTGAATCTATGGAAGTGGAGCAAAACAGTAGTATTCAACACATTGGCACCTTCTGATACTATTTGTGAGATTCCTTTAGAAATGTATTTTATTTTCTTTTCAGCCTGATGTCTTTGAGTGAAAATGTGCCTTAAAAGCCATTAAGTTTGCCTAATTTACTTCTCAATTTAATCCAAGTAAAATGTGATACACTTTAAATATATGTATATAAAAATAGGAGCTGAGTTTTCAGTAAGTTTATCAACAATTCTTACTCCAGAGAAATTACATTTGATGATTGAACAATATGGATTTAAACTGTGCAAGTTCACTTATACATGGATTTTTCCAATAATTTATACCACCGGTCCCCAACCTTTTTGGCACCAAGGACCTGTTTTGTGGAAGGCAGTATTTTCACAGGCAGTGGTGGGGAGGGCATGGCTTCAAGATGATTCTCATAAGGAGAATGCAGCCTAGATCCCTCGCATGTGCAGTTCACAGTAGGATTCACTCTCCTATGAGAATCTAATGCTGCCACTGATCTGGCAGAAGGCTGAGCTCAGGCAGTAATGCGAGTGATGGAGAGAGGCTATAAATACAGATGAAGCTTGGCTCACTTGCCTGCCGCTCACCTCCAGCTGTGAGGCGTGGTTCCTAGGTTGGGAACCCCTGGTTTAAACTGCACAATCTGAGGATTCCAAACTGCAGATGTGAAGGAAGTGCAGATGCAGGGGCCAACTGTAAGTTAAAGGTGGATTTTCCACTGCTGGGAAGGTTGGTGGCCCTAACCCCAGCATTGTGAAAGGGTCGTCTGTATATTTTAAGAGAATAAGTATGAGAGTGCCTATTATAAGACTGATCTCAGACTCTTGATGAAGCCATGGAAAGTGGAACAATAATACTCAACCTTCCTCCATTATGAACACATGCTGTGATATACACCAGATTCCTTGTATAAGATATTTATAATATGCTTTTGTTGTTGTTCTAGAACAAAGAGGGAGTTTGCAAGGACCTGTAAAATACAAGAGAACAAAGGTATTTAGTGGAAGGCCTGGAAGAAAGGAGGAAAAAAGGCAGTTAGAAATGAGTTAAGAAAAATGTGCATACTGCCTAGAATGCTTGATGAATGAGCAGGCCCCAGGCTTCCCATGAAGGTTGGTTTCCTCCAGTGAACAGGGAAACCTGGTCTGTTCAACAATTCACAGCAACTATGAAGTGAAAAACATGTTGTTTCTCAGGAGAAGAATAATGATTCAGTGTTAAGATAGCATTTTTCTCCCAAGGGTGCTGGTAGTTAGAAGAGCTCTAATTATGGTAAACTGCCTGACAACATGACCCTGCAGAGGTAGCTGAATGGCTCTCCAGTTCTGTTTCCTTTCAGTAAAGTGGCAAGATTGAACTCTGCCAAGTCCCTGCAACTCTCAACTCCAAAGAATGTGTTCTCTTTGAAAGTGAAGTGAAAGTGTTTATCACTCAATCAAGTCCGACTCTTTGCGACCCCATGGAATAGGGCCCACCAGCCTCCTCTATCCTTGGAATTCTCCAGGCAAGAATACTGGAGGGGGTTGCCATTCTTCTCTCCAGGGAATCTTCCCAACCTAGGGATTGAAACCAGTTCTCCTGCTTTGCAGGCAGATTCTTTACCGTCTGAGCCACCAGGAAAGCCCTGATGGTCTCTTTACTCCTGATCAGCTTTGCTTTAGAAAGGGAAACTTTCTTCTTTCTCCCTTCTCTTCCTACTGAACTTATCCTGTGCTTCAGGCCTCCTCTCCAGCTCTCTCCTTTTGCTGTTGCCCAGCCTGATAGTCTATCAAACTTGTCTTCTTGACAGCTGCTTATCTAGTTTCCCTACTGGAAATAAAAACCCATGAAAACCAAGCAGAAGAGCGATGACCACAGAATGTTATATGTCCAGGGGGGAACGGGGTGAGCCATATGTCAGTGTCCGGAATTGAGGTCAGCCAGGAAACAGGAAGCGGTGTTTATACTTCCTTCACTTGGAGGATGGTTGACTGTTGCACTTGGAAGCTCCGCTTTCTGTTTAAAATCGAGGCCACAAGGAGCACCGTCTCTGGTAGTGCGCTGAATAGTTAATTGTTCTTGATTGTATTCTTCTGTGTTCCACTGACCACTAACTACAGTATCAGCTTAAAAACGATGTTTAGGGAAGTTGTTTGTGCCTCTGTGGTCTTCTTACGCATCCCTGTATTTTCATAGTTGGAGGCAATGTGCCTCAAAGACTACCATGAAGCCTCACAAGGGCACCTGCTTTAGACAGCATGTGGTGTTCCCGACCAATTATTCAGTCAATGTGTGGAGAGTGCGGATTCCTAAGGAGGCAACCCGACTGTTATCCTGGCCACAGTTGTGCTACTTGCCTGGGACCCAGTGAAGGGCAGTTTTCTGCTTCATTGGGGGGCTAGTTTGTTTCCCCCTCCGGGTGATCTCGAGAAACGGTCAGAACCTTCATGGCTTTCTGCATGGCAGTGAGGCTTTCATATCATTTAGAGTTGCTGGTCCATAAATGATAAGTTCATTGTAGTAAATAAGGTATTTGAGGTCGAGTTCATGCTTGATAACTACACATCAAGTTACTCAGCTTTCTTTCCCTCAAACGCCTTTTTTTCCCCACTGTGTCTGCACTTGGGCAGTTTGGCTTATCTGCCCACATTAACTATCATCCTTTGTCCTCCCATTTGAATTAAAAAGGAGTGGTAGTTAGTTCTTATAGCCATGCTAAAAATGAAGTAATTATTCTTTTTAAACTGAAGATATGGGTGAGAGGGTTGAAAAATATAAGGCAGATCCACTGACTGTCAGCTCCACTAATAACTTACGTTACAACTTACTGCGTATCTATACTTAATACTAATTAGCTAAATAGACAAGGATGAAGCACGTGATTTCCTCTAAAATTATAATTGGAATTTTATTTCAGAACTTTACTTATATTTCATTTAAAAAAAGAAAAAGAATTAGCTCCTATAAGTGGAAAGCCCTTTCTAGCATATCAGCCATTTTCTTGCATAATATCTTAAGTATTGCTGAAAATAATTGACCAATAACTCTTCTCTAGAGATGCCAGTGAGTCCAGATCTTGCTGAATGGATTGACCTGACCTGCCTGTGATTTCTAAGCTTTTCTATCTGCTTTTCTTAGAAACGCATTACTATGTTATCTTTCCATATTGGTACTTCTTGTCTCTTTCCTCCATTAACTTACGGCTTCCAGTACAAGTTTGTAAATCAGATCTCTGAGTGTGTTAGAACTCCATAAAATAAGAATGAGCACATGTTCATAATAAGCCCATGGGAACTCCTTTGAATAAAGAATCTGCAGTTCTGTGCATTTACAACCCACTCCATCAATTCTGCAAAATCTACTTCTCAACTCCCTAACACACTCAAGTGAGAAAGGATTGAAATTAGGCTTGTTGAAAAGATTTTTACAGGCATCAATATAATGACCAGAGAATTCAGGAGTCCTCGAGACTGTCATTTACGCTAAAACAAGAACAACACAAAGCCACCTTACTGTAGTTCTTTAATTAGAGAAGACATACTTGAGACTAACTGTATACAATAGGGCTTATATATAGTCTTCCCAAACAAACTCATGACATACACACAAAGTATATCATTGTAAATTAAAATGTTAATTGCTTTTTATTGTAAGTAATCTCAAATTATTTGGAAGATTTAGTAATACAGTTGACTCTTAAATATCAGGAGCAGGGGTTTAGGAGCGCTGGTCCTCTGTGCAGTTAAAAATCCATGTGTAATTTATAGCCCTCCCTCTCTATCAGTATTCTTGCCTTGAGAACCCCCATGAACCGTATGAAAAAGCAAAAAGATAGGACACTGAAAGATGAGCTCCCCAGGTCGGTAGGTGCCCAGTATGCTCCTGGAGATTGGTGGGGAAGTAACTCCAGAAAGAATGAAGAGACGAAGCCAAAACAAAAACAACACCCCGTTGTGGATGTGACTGGTGATGGAAGTAAAGTCTGATGCTGTAAAGAGCAATATTGCATAGGAGCCTGGAATGTTAGATCCATGAATCAAGATAAATTGAAAGTGTCAAACAGGAGGTGGCAAGACTGAACATTGACATTTATACATGGACATCACCAGGTAGTCAATACCAAAATCAGATTGATTATATTCTTTGCAGCCAAAGATAGAGAAGCTCTACACACTAAGCAAAAACAAGACCAGGAGCTGACTGTGGCTCAGATCATGAGCTCCTTATTGCCAAATTCAGACTTAAATTGAAGAAAATAGGGGAAACCACTAGACCATTCAGGTATGACCTAAATTAAATCCCTTGTGATTATACAGTGGAAGTGACCAATAGAATCAAAGGATTAGATCTGATAGACAGAGTGCCTGAAGGACTATGGATGGAGATTCATGACATTGTACGGGAGGCAGTGATCAAGACCATGCCCAAGAAAAAGAAATGCAAAAAGGCAAAATGGTTATCTGAGGTGGCCTTACAAATAGCTGAGAAAAGAAGAGAAGCTAAAGGCAAAGGAGAAAAGGAAAGTTCCAAAGAATAGCAAGGAGCGATAAGAAAGCCTTCCTCAGTGATCAGTGCAAAGAAATAGAGGAAAACAATAGCATAGGAAAGACTAGAGACCTCTTCAAGAAAATTCAGATACCGAGGGAATATTTCATGCAAAGATGGGCTCAATAAAGGACAGAAATGGTATGGACCTAACAGAAACAGAAGATATTAAGAAGAGGTGGCAAGAATACACAGAAGAACTATACAAAAAAGATCTTCATGACCCAGATAACCACAATGGTGTGATCCCTCACCTAGAGCCAGACTTCCTGGAATGCGAAGTCAAGTGGGCCTTAGGAAGCATCACTACGAACAAAGCTAGTGGAGGTGATGGAATTCCAGTTGAGCTATTTCAAATCCTAAAAGATGATGCTGTGAAAGTGCTGCACTCAATATGCCAGCAAATTTGGAAAACTCAGCAGTGGTCACAAGACTGGAAAAGGTCAGTTTTCATGCCAGTCCCAAAGAAAGGCAATGCCAAAGAGTGCTCAAACTACTGCACAATTGCACTCATCTCACACGCTAGCAAAGCAATGCTTAAAATTCTCCAAGCCAGACTTAAACAGTACATGAACTGTGAACTTCCAGATGTTCAAGCTGGATTTAGAAAAGGCAGAGGAACCAGAGATCATCAAAAAAGCAAGAGAGTTCCAGAAAAACATCTATTTCTGCATTATTGATTACGCCAATGCCTTTGACTGTATGGATCAATACAAACTGTGGAAAATTCTGAAAGAGATGGGAATACCAGACCATCTGACCTTTCTCTTGAGAAATCTGTATGCAGGTCAAGAAGCAACAGTTAGAACTGGACATGGAACAACAGGCTGATTCCAAATCGGAAAAGGAGTTCATTAAGGCTATATATTGTCACCCTGCTTATTTAACTTATATGCAGAGTACATCATGCAAAATGCCAGGCTGGATGAAGCACAAGCTGGAATCAAGATTGCCAGGAGAAATATCAATAACCTCAGGTATGCGGATGACACCACCCTTATGGCAGAAAGTGAAGAAGAACTAAAGAGCCTCTTGATGAAAGTGAAAGAGGAGAGTGAAAAAGTTGGCTTAAAACTCAACATTCAGAAAACTAAGATCATGGCATCTGGTCCCATCACTTCATGGCAAATAGATGGGGAAATAGTGGAAACAGTGGCAGACTTTATTTTTTGGGGCTCCAAAGTCACTGCAGATGGTGACTTCAGCCATGAAATTAAAAGACGCTTGCTCCTTGGAGGAAAAGCTATGACCAACCTAGACAGCATATTAAAAAGCATAGTCATTACTTTGCCAACAGAGGTCCATTTAGTGACAGCTATGGTTTTTCCAGCAGTCATGTATGTATGTGAGAGTTGGACTTAAAGAAAGCTGAGTGCCAAAGAATTGATGCTTTTTAACTGTGGTGTTGGAGAAGACTCTTGAGAGTACTTGGACTGCAAGGAGATCCGACCAGTCAATCCTAAAGGAAATCAGTCCTGAATATACATTGGAAGGACTGATGCTGATGCTGAAACTCCAGTACTTTGGCCACCTGATGCAAAGAACTGGCTCATTTGAGAAGACCCTGATGCTGCGATGATTGAAGGCAGGAGGAGAAGGGGCTGACAGAGGATGAGATGGTTGGATAGCATCACTGGCTCGATGGACTTGAGCTTGAGTAAGCTTCAGGAGTTGGTGATGGACAGAGAAGCCTGGTGTGCTGTAGTCCATGGGATGGCAAAGAGTTGGATATGACTGAGCAACTGAACTGAACCTCTGTATCAAGCAACCATGGATCATGCAGTACTGTAGTATTTACTACTGGAAAAAAAAAAAATATGTACAGGTACACCCTCAAAGTGCAAGCCAGTGTTGTTTAAGGGTCACTAAGTAAGGGGGCATTTTTTTCTGTTCGTTGCTTCAGATTTCTGGCCAGGTGCTATAGTTCTTTTTCATTCCTAATTAGGCCATGGTGATTTTGCAGGTGAGGCTCAACTGGGCTGGGTCTTCAGAAGACCTTTTCCCACTGGGCTGGGTCTTCAGAAGACCTTTTCCCACTTCGTAGTGAGTGTCACAGTTACTCCCTAACCGCTTGAGCAAACATCTTAATGATCCGTTATTACCATCACTGAAAGCTTGCCAGTGAGCATTGTTCGTGCACTTTGCTTGGGGGCTTCCCTTCTGTAAGCCTGTCCTCTGTCCCCTCCTCTGTACTGCTCCGCACTGCCTTCCATCTGTTCTTCCTGTTAGCGACACCTCCCAGCGTGCACTCTTTCCATTGTTCACCCATTTGTTTTGTTTTTAGCACAATGCCTGACATGTAAAAGTGCTCATTAGATAGATGGACAGATAAATTTGTTTTTTAATGAATGAATACACCCAAAAATTATTTTAGCAAGCTTCCAATAAAAGCATTAAAATAAGAAAGAAAAAAAAAGGAGCCCTGCAAAGTAACTGGGAGATTATAGGTACCAGGAAATCTAGACTAAATCTAGTTACTGCAAATGAGTCCCAGATTTAACTCCCTGCTTCTTGAATGTTTCAGAAAGGGAGGCACTGAATTGATCATCCCTCATCTGGTAGAAGGAAGCATGCCAGTGCTCCAGGAGAAGCAATTTTTTTTCCTGGAAACTTGTTTCTGTGTATATGGTTGTCCCTTCAACAAAGTAATTGACAGTGTCTAGTAATTTACAATAAGCTACAGAAGTTTTTTTCTCGATGTAAAAAAAAAAATGAATTGAGTGTGGAATATGTGCAAGATTCAGAGCTGGAACTAATCATACAAAGGTGAATAAGAAATACATGGTCTCTGCCATCAAAGAAAAGTCTTTTAGCGTATCCCACAGAGTGAGTTAATAGTAATAATAATTAGCATTCATTGAACTGTGAGCTCTGTGCCAGGATCGTGAGAGTATATATGTATTAGCATGTTAATTCTTATCCGGTTCATACTATTTCTCCATTTCACAGTGGAAGAAACTGAGGCAAAGAGAAGTTAAATAATTTCCCCAAGATTCTATAGCCTGTAAGTAATAAGAGCCAGGATTTAAACCCATGTAGGGCTGACTGGCTCCTGAGTCCACACTTTTAGCAGCTATTCTGTAGTGCCTCTCGGGGTATAAGAGAGAAGAGGAACAGATTTGTGGGGACTGGAGGTAGGTAGAGATGATTGGTTTGGAATATGTTGCATCTGCGTTGCCTGACAATATAAAAAATGTAGGTGCCTGTGGGGTATACAGAGAGATCTAGGCCAACACTAAAGCAATTTTTTTTTTAAGTGCTAACAGCACATGGATGGTATAAGAAGCCATAAGGAGAAAGTCTATGAAATGTATGAGATGAATACATTTAAAAAATCCACTTTCAAAAACAATGTTCCAGGGTGTATATTAAATCATAGTTCGGTAAAGACATCACCACTGGAAGTTCATGTAATATAGGTGAAGATCTGTAACCCTCTGGAAGTGGATGTTGGTATACATATTAGGTGTGAATTGAGCTCAGCTAATTTGGGGCTTCCTAGGTGGCACTAGTGGTAAAGAATCTGCTTGCCAGTGCGAGAGACGCAGGAGAGGCAGGTTCAATCCCTGGGTCAGGAAGATCCCCTGGAGAAGAAAGTGGCAACCCACTCCAGTATTCTTACTTGGGAAATCCCATGGACGTAGGAGCCTGATGGACTACAGTCCATGGGGCACACAGAATCAGACATGACTGAGCACACACATGCATAAAGGAAGGTGTGAGTGGTAATAAGCTTTTTTCTCATTTTATAATAGTCAGTGATGTGTTGGGGGCACATGTCACCTTGGATCTCCCAGCTCTTTCCAGGAAGGTGCTATTATTCTCATTTTACAGTTGAGGAAACTGAGTCTCAGAAACTTAACTGATGTGCCAAGACTGCCAAGTAGGAAGCGGCAGAAAGTGAGGTTGCTCAGTTGTATCCGACTCTATGCAACCCCATGAAGTGTAGCCTACCAGGTTCCTCTGTCCATGGGATTTTCCAGGCAGGAATACTGGAGTGGGTTGCCATTTCCTTCTGCAGGAGATCTTCCTGACCCAGGGATTGACTGAACCCTGGTCTCCCGTATTGTAGGCGGATGCTTTACCGTCTCAGCCACCAGGGAAGTCCAGAAGTGGCAGAGCTGGGGTTTAAAGCCAGGGAGTGGAGTCACAGGAGCAGCAATGGGTGTGTGAGGTCTGCTGGGGAAACAAGTGTGTCTCTTCTCACAAACATACAAGCAGCTGAGGACTCTGGTTGCCTTTAGGAGTGCGTGGAAGGAATAGCCCGTCTGAAAAGAGTTTGAGGACTAGTGTTACCAGCATCCCGTGATACTCATGAAAGAGCCCTAGAATAGCCGTAGTTGTGGAGCAGGCAGGAGCCCCAGTGCTTGCTGGATGAGCGACAGCAAAGTACCCCAGCTCCTTCACCTGCCCCCAGGCCGCTCTCCGCCTGCCGGGGCAGTGAGCGCTGTTTCCTAGGCCGGCTGCCTCTCAGCGTCCCTGACTGCGCAGCGACGTGGGTGGACCACTGATCCGCTTCCCAGTTTCTCAGGCAGAAAGGATGACTTCCTGGCAGAGCCCTCAGGAAGTGCCACTCACCCCCAGCCCCAGGAAACAGCACAAACAGAGCTCTTCCTATTCCCCTATTTTGACATCCTCTTTCTGACCACCCCTTCCCCTCAAGACAGACAGCAGAAACTTGGATTCAGCACTTTTACTTTAACTCTTTATGGCCATTAATACTCACTGGGGGTTCTTCTTGGAGGCCACAGGCTTCTCTCCCTCCCCGATTCCTGGCTTATTGTCTCTGATATTCAGTGTGTGTGTGTGTGCACGGGCTCAGTTGCTCTGTCGTGTCTGACTCTGCAACCTCATGGACTGTAGCCCGCCAGGCTCCTCTGTCCATGGGATTCTCCAGGCAAGAATACTGGAGTGGGTTGCTATTTCCTCCTCCAGGGGATCTTCCCGACCCAGGGATCGAACTGGTAACTCCTTTTCGGATCCTTTACCACTAGCACCACCTGGGAAGCCTTCTGCTGTTCAGCTAAGTTCCTAATAGCCGTCTTCTCCCCAGGACTCTTCCTGCCCCACATCTCTGCTGACTCAGTGTATGGTCCCACCATCTGCAAAGTGTTGTTGCCCTCATCATGATTCTAGGCATGTCTGATTGTTGAAGAACATTGTCACTGTCGTACATGTGTGTCCTGTTTTGTGCGTTTGGTTTTTATCATCTGTCAATGATAATAAGGATCGTTCATATTCTCTATTAAAGAGGGTGCTTTCTGGGATGCTTTTCCTTTTCTCTGACTAACTCGAAAAAATTCTTTCACTCTCGCCCATATGCCAGCTGTTCCTTTCATGCCACTCTGGGGAGCTGTCTGAGGTGTGGCTCCCTGGGAAACAGGTAGGGATTTGCGTGCAGGTAGTTTATTGGGTAGTACTTTGGGAATCGGCACATAATGGTCCTATAAGGAATTCAGGAGCTGGGATGGCTGTCGGGAGGGGTGGCCTCTTGGGCAGCGTGGCTCCCTTTAGCCAAGGACAGTGGACAGTGTCTGGGGAGGGACTCAGCTGTGAACAACCACAGCCAACACTCCTGGCAGGAGGCAGGGGGGGGGTGGGGGGTGGTGGACGGTGAGAGTTGCAGCCAGTAGTAGAGATCTGGGCAGAATTGCAGCAATCCTCTGCTTCTCTCGGGTCACCGCACCCTGATCTCCTCAAGTGCTGACGTCTTTTTTGTAGAAATTATCTTGGCAAAATGAGGCGTTTTTTCAACTAAAAATAACCCATGTTCTTTTACCCTAAACTGCATTATGAACTGGAAGTCTTTGTAATGAACAATAGAAACAAGTCAACATAAGAGTGGGGGAAGGTCTGGTTTCCATTTTCTCCTTTATAACTAGCATTGTCACCATCCTAATTTGGGCCTTAACTACCTCTCTGGGGATTCATGGACTGGCTTCTCCCTCTACCACCTTCTTTTAAAAAAATTTTTTTTTGCAGTTTTATTGAGATATAATTGACATACATTAAGCTACACATATTTAAAATGTACAGTTTTAGTTCTGACATATGCACACACCTAAGAAACCGTTCAGAGAGTGAACATTTCCATCACTGCCAGCCCTAGATTTTATCATGCCCCCTTGTTTTGTTTTGTTTGTATTTATTTATTTGGCTGTGCTGGATCTTAGTTGCAGCACATAGGATCTAGTTCCCTGACCAGGGATCAAACTCAGGCCCCCTGCATTGGAAGCACAGTCTTAGCCACCGGATCACCAAAGAAGTCCCTGTCCTGCCCCTTTGTGATTCTCCCTTTGGTCTCTCTCATGGTTCTACTAACTCTAAGCAACCACTGATCTGCTTTTGTCACTAGGTTTCTGTTCTATAGTTTTATATAAATAGAATCATGTAGTGTTTATTATTATTATAATTATTACTTTCTTGAGTAAAGACTCTGGGTTCTTTCACTTGGCATAATTATTTTGAGATTCATTCATGTTGTTATGTCTATCAAGATTTTGTTGTTGTTGAGTAATATTTTGTTGCATGGATATACCACAAGTTGTTTTTCCATTGACCCAGTTGTGTGTGTGTGTGTGTTAGTCATTCGGTCCTGTCCAGCTTTTTGTGGACCTATGGACTGTAGCCCTCTAGGCTCCTCTGACCATGGAATTCTCCAGGCAAGGATACTGAAGTGGGTAGCCATATCCTTCTCCAGGGCATCTTCCCGATCCAGGGGTCAAACTGGGTCTCCCGCATTGCAGGAAGATTCTTTACCATCTGAGCCACTAAGGAAGCCTAGTTGATAGACATTTCAATTGTTTCTTCTTTAGGCTACTACTTATAAAGGTGCTGTGAACATGTGTATACAAGTCATTATGTGGACATCCAGTGTCACGTGGGCACTTTAGGAGTGGAATGGCTGGATCACATGGTAGGGCTATGTTTAACTTAAACTGCCAAACTGTTTTCCAAAGTATTATCACCATTTTACAATCTCACTAGCTGTAGAAGAGTTACATTTGTTCCATATCATCAATACTTAGTAATGTGAGTCTCTTAAATTTTTACCAGTGTGATAAGTCTGTCATGAAATCTCATTGTGGTGTCAACTGTCATTTCCTTAGCCCCAAGGTCACTACCTTTTTTTTTTCTCGTATGTTTTCTTTTAAAAGTTATATGTTTTCTAGCTTTTACACTTAGGTCTATGATACACTTGAGTTAATTTGATTTATGGTATTAGGTGAAGGTTTAATTTTTTTTAATATGTGGATACCTTTTGTTCCAGCACTGTTTGTTGAAAAGACTTTTCTTTACCTATTGAACCTTTATAAAAAGTGAATTGACTATGTATGTGTGGGTCTACTTCAGACTGTATTCTGTTTCACTGATCTTTACATTTAAATGCTGATACCACACTTCAGATTACTGTAACTGTATGTTGTCCTGAAATCAGGTAGTGTAAGTCCTTCAACTTTGGTTATTTCCTTTTTTCAAATTGTTTTGGCTATTCTAGTTCCTTTATTTTTCTCCATTAGTTTTAGAATCAGCTTATTGCAGTGGCCAGAACCTCCAGTTCAATGCTGACTAGAAATGAGTGTAGCGAGAGGTCCTAACCTTAGGGAATATGCTTGCAGTCTTTTTACCACTAAATGTAGTTTAAGCTGTAAATTTTTCATAGATGCTTCATCAGGATGAAGAAGTTTTCTTTTATTCCCAGTTTGCTAAGAGTTCTTTTCATTGGTTGGTTGGTTGGTTTAGTCACTAAGTCGTGTCCGACTCTTGCGACCCCATGGGCTGTAGCCTGCCAGACTCCTCTGTCCATGGGATTCTCCAGGCAAGAATACTGGAGTGGGTTGCCATTTCCTTCTCCATAATTGGATTTAAATTTTGTCAAACAATTTTTTTCACCTTCATCTATTAATCATCATGTAGTTTTTCTACTTTATTCTGTAGATATCACCTTGGCAATATAACACATCATTTCAACTGAAGAGTCCACCTAATTTCTTTTGTCCTAAATCACATAATGAAACGGAATTTTTCTTACTGTAAAGCCAGGAATAACGAACAAAATGATTAAGACCTAGCTTCCGTTTTCTCCTTTGGTTACCATTGTCACCATCTTAATTTTGGCCTTAATAACATCTCATTTGGATGGATAGACTAGCTTCCTGAGCTTTTTCCCACCTAGTCTCTCCCCCTTCTTGTCTTGATCAGAGAAAAACCTTTCTAAAGAACACCTTTGGTCATGGTGTTAGTTGTTCTCATATCAAACACCATCACTGGCTCCTTATTACCCTCAGGATAAGGTTCATCTGCTCAGTAGCAGATGCATTTCCCATAATGCATCTCTGTCTAAGGAAAGCCCATTCCCACCTTTCTTGATCCTGTCTGAATATGGTCACTTCCCATATCTGTGTCCTTATACCGTAGTACACTTATCACACTTTTTTCCTACATCTGTTTATATTTCATGTTTTCCCCAAGATTATAGAGAGCTGAAGATTCAACCTATGTTGCATTTATTTTTGTATTCCCAGAGTGTCTTCCTAATATACTGCTTGTGATGAACACTTTACATGTGTTTATTGAATGAACAGAAGGTAACATTGAGTTTCCACAAATATATATTTAATACTAAATAATATATCTTTAATACAAATGGAGAATATTTTCTTACTGCCACTTTCATAAATGTTCTTTAATTCTGTAATAATCTTTCCTGGTAGTTCAGTGCTAAAGAATCCACCTGCCAATGCATAAGACATGTGTTCAATTCCTGGATCAGAAAGATCCCCTGGAGCAGGGAATGGCAACCTACTCTAGTCTTCTTGCATGGAAATCCCATGGACAGAGGAGCCTGGTAGACTAAGGTCCATGGGGTCATAAAGAGTTTGACACGACTTAATGACTAAACAACAAGAACAATCCTATAATAGCTGGTGTGTCAATAGGTTTTTTTGTTGTTTTCATTTGGGGTTTTTTGCCATTGGTTTTTAGGAAACCTAAAGTCTTAGATCAGAGGTCTTTATGTTAAAGGATATAATATATTCTAAAATGTGATGGTCCCATATGTTAGAATTTTACTTAGAAGCAGCTTTTCAGTTTGTTGAGTATTCATAGTTACTGACAATTTATTTTACAATTTATTATCAGAGTAATCCAATTATTCTTTGGGGTAGGCAAAAAGAAGAAAGGAACCCAAACCACACTACACAAAAAATTTCCCCTCACTCTGATACTGATTGACCCTAATAGCTCTTGTTTTGAATTTCATAATTCTAGAAGAGTTAAACTTGAAAATGTATCTCTAAACAATGGAGCCTCTGTTTTCCATCAAAAGACAGTGATTGTGTTGAGCATTTTAACTGGTTATCAGACCTCAGGCTGCTGGTTTGAAGAGTGAACTTTGGCAATGGGAGCTTGGCTCTCAACCGTGTTTTGCAGCTGGCTAGAATGTGAATAAACTTCTTATTGAAAGAGAGACATATCTTCTCAAAGAAGGAGATGAATAAAGTCCTCAACCTACTAATGTCCTCCTTGCTGTCTGCCTGCCCCGAGCCTCTACTTACCTTTTCTGAGAGCATCTTCAAGTGTCAAAGAGGGATGTTTTCAGGAACTCAGGAAAATAGCTCTTTTGTAAGATTCAACTTGAGAGATTTATTCTTTGTGAAATCCCCGCACCAAGGAGTGTGGCTTTCTTTCTGACTTCTGCTGCTTTAAGGACATGTGTGAATACTGCAAGCCTTTGTGCTTTGTGCGAATCAACTGTTTCTCTTTGACTTTTATTCGGTTCCATCTCTGGTTCCGCACACAGTACAGTACACGCGTCCTCGGGGGGGCCCGGTATCACTAGTTCACGACATGCATGTCGTTTCTCCCACTGCGGTCCTTTGGGGCAGTATTCTCTGTTAGTTTCCAGAGGTTCACCCCTCTCTGTATCCCCTCACTCCCACCCCATGCTCTCTTCTTCACCCACCCCATGCTGAGCCCACCCTGGGGCTGACCATCCATCCTAACCACTGTCTTTGAGCTTAAATGAGGTAGTGATAAAGACTGTACAAGCCTTAACATTCCATAGAGGGCTTTTTTTTTTGTTTTTTTAACATTCTATCAATGTAGCAGAGACATTTGAGGTGTTTTGGAAACCTTGTTTCAGACTTATTCTTTCAAGCACTGAACCATTTTCTTAAGGTTGGTTGTATGGCCTCCTCTCTAACAGGACCCACCTGCCTGTCCTTCAGCCCCCATCCCTCCCTGCTGTGTTACACACCCCCCATCTGTGTTTTCTTACCCTTTTCTAAGCTGTCCTGTCATGGCATTTACCCTGTTGTCTGGTGATGTGTTTTAATTAAGGGAGTTCCTGGAGGTCAGAGAGGAACCATTCCCCTCTCTTCTTTTATCTCAGGTATCTTACCCAAGTATCTGACACACGGTAGGTGTTTAATCCATGTTTGCCAGTGGACCAGTCCATACATTTAGAACTAGTTTAACTGCTGACCTCACCTTATGTGCCTGATTCATAATGTGTTCCAGCAGCCACAACAGCGAGCCTTATCTGAAAAATATAATTATGTTTATTAAATGTGTATAGCATTCTTACAATGGAAAATTTTGGCAGATATTTTTAAGTGCTACACGTCTTATTTATGAAAACTGATTAAACTTAAAAAGAAAGCTTCTTCCACTGTAACTTTTCATTTTAATCTGAATTTTAACTTATTTTTTAACCTGACTTTCAAAATGTTTATGCTTATGGTGCGAAGATGAACTTTTTTATATACACTCGAGTTCCACAGGCATGCTGTGTATTTTCTCATTTAAAGACTCTTGTTGGGAGAGGGGAGAGGAATCTGTGGGTTTTTTTTTTTTAAACTTATTAATAGTAACTGATAAACATATGTGCCTACTTATAGAAATTTTAAAAACATTTTATCTCTTAGAGGTATTCAGTAGATCCTATTTTATTTTTCCTTTGGTAAGTTATATGTGATTTGGCCAACTTTACTACATGTAACTGGGAGTAGGAAGGGGACAGCTAGCATCCCATAGCTCTTGGAGAGAATGGGCATCTTTAAAATCATGTAGGACAATCACAATTTTGGGATCTGTGTCCTCTTGACTTTAAACACACACTCTTTTTTTCCTCTTACACACAACGCGTGCGCATACACACACACACACACACACACACACTTCTGCTTTCTATCGTCCTTGTGAACCAAATGTTGTGAATTGGGATAAATAAATAAAATCCACACTACTGAGCCTGCCTTCTGGTTTCTGGATGAGAAAAAAACACATAATACATTTGTAGCATCAAATGGAAGTAGGCCCAGGTTGATCAATTTGTCTTATCTGTCTTTGGAGATGGAAATGTATTGATTAAGCCTTTACAGAGAGTTATTGGGGGTATTGAGTAGAGCTAAATTGTTTAACATAGAGTAAGTGGAGAAGGAAAAGGAGATAAAGGTGCTAATATTTTAAAAAACAATTTGCATATTTATCTTGTTTAATCTTTAAAACAACCTTGGCAGCAGATATTGTTCCCATTTTCCAGAAGAAAAACCCAGACACAAAGAGGATAGATAATATGCCTGAAATCATGTGGTCAGTGGCAGAGGTGGGGTTCAAACCAACATCTCCCTGGGCGCAAAGCCTGTTCTTCCATTACACCCGATTGCCTAAGGTTTATGGTTGGCATCTAGTTATAGTGCATTAAGACAATATCAGAAAGTACACAGAAAGGATGCCTTAATCAGTTAGTGATGTTTGCCCCAGGGCTTGAGGAGAGGGAGGGTGAACCATACGTAGAGGATTTGACATTATATGTTGTCTCTTTAAACTTATAGTCTCTCTCTCTTTGAAAAGGAAAAGATGCCTTATCACTTTGTAAAGATTGATTTGGTTTATACTCTTCCATGTGAAGTTAAAGAGAAGCTGTCCCTCTAAGACTTGCATCCTTACAGCTACCATCCCAGCATTTATTTAAAATAACATGAACTTAGCTTTGTGTGGCCATTTCCAGCAGTGGTGCTGCTGTTAACTGCATGAATACATCTGGGGACTTTTTCACTGGTTTCCTTCTGAGCCCTAAGCTATGTCAATGACCATTCTTTCCCATAAATGAATATGGGAGAAATTCTATTTTCTTCATTGTCAACCATTTTTGTTATATAAAACATTTCACTAATTCTTTTCAGTATATTACAAACATGTCTTCTTGCTAGCACAGACCATGACATATATCGTGTCTGAATGATCTATGAAATTTTGCAAAAAATTTTTTCCTGTATTATTTTATTGATCAAGGTGTGCTTTGAGAGTAGCTCCAAATTATATGTCCCCCCCCACCCCCAGCCACCTAGGAAAAAAGAAGGTAGCGCTATATATTTCTATTAGGAAGAAGACTTAGGAGGTCAACATATTAGTGTCACAGGAAATTTAACGTATTTGCTTGCTGTTTATTTAATTGCTTTTCCAGAAAAACTTTTCTTGGACCAGCAATTTTTTTTAGTTATTTTCTTTTTTGCTTTATTTTGATGGAATTTGCCCTTATCTTTATCATTAAAAAGAGAAAAACAATATTCAGTGTTAGTAGAGACAATTTGTTGTCATGGAAAGATTTTTCAAACTACACAGATGTCGACTTGAACCCCAACTCTGCTGCTTTGTAGTTTGTGGGGACCTGAAGCAAGTCACTTACCCTCTTGGATCCTTAGGGTTTTTTAAACTCTAAAATGAGCATAGGAATTACCTTCAAGGCTGTTTAAAAGAGTAAATGAAAAAAAAAAAAAGAGTGAGGTGACCTATGCCCAAATATCAAGAGTATTAGTATTTTTTCCTCCTTCCCTGTCGCCTTCTTTCTAAGTATTTGACTCCTTTGTACAGCTGTTCATACGGTTTAATAAATACCTACTAAATTGGACAAGTTAAAATATAACTTTGAGAAACACCACTGAAATATAAAATCAGATGGTAGAAAAGGTGACAATCCTACTTTTTTTTTTTTAAAGAGGTACCTGAAACTGAGTTCTCTTTGAATTAAAATAATGAACTGCTCATGGACATTTCAGTTTGGGAAAAAGAAAAACGAAAAGGTAAAACAAAGAATAGTAGCAAATTCACTTTTTTTTTTTTTTTGGTAACTATTCGTTTGCTTGAACCTATTTATTTAAAATCACTTGAAAATGTACGGGTCTGATTACAAATCACTGCCCTAAAAGAACTTTGTGTTCTCCATCTAAAGAAATCAGAGGCCTAGCCAAGATAGTGGGCCTCTTTAAAAAGACCCCGATACGGGAACATGTACTTCAGAGTTTGTTATGGTTGAGCCACGGATTGTGTAATATGACTTTGACAAGTTACTGATGTTGTTAGCCCCATTTGCATGACATAGGAGTGATTCATATTCTTAGGCAACCTAGGTCTGTAAGGGATGGGAACCACTAAAAATGGTATGCTATTTCGCAAGCAGGCGATATGTTTGAAAATTTTGATAATAATATTTAATTATAGACCAGGAGATTAACCAGAAATCTCTCTTGAATACCAGAAAACTTTGGTTGTTGAAATTTTTTTATGAATTGTATCATGTGTTAGGACACATATTCCTGCCCTCGTGGGGTTCTAGTCCGGAGGAGGAAGGATCAAAAATAAATAGTTAAATAAGTAAACTGCATGGTGTGTCAGATGGTGATAAGTGCTGTGGAGAAAGGGGAGGGGATAAGGAGTTCCTTTGGGCAAGCATGTTGGTGCATTTTGGGATATGAGGATCAGTTAAGATCCCACTGAGAAGGTAAAGTTTGAGCTGAGATGTCAGTAAAGTGAGAAGCAAGCCTCTGGGAGATTGAGGAGCAGCCTTCCAAGGTGAGGAGGGAATGACCAGTACAAAGGTCACAGAACATGCCTGGCCTTGCTGGAGTGTAGGGAACGGGGATGGTGAGTTCCAGAGAAGGAGCCCCAAGGAAATGCTGCATTAGAATGGTGGATGAGGCAAATCTTGACTTTCACCCTGATTGGTGTGTGTTTTCAAAAGAGAAGTGACATGATCTTGTTATCTGTTTGAAAAGATCACTTTAGATTTTGTGTTTACAAAGACTAGAGAGGGGATCCTTTCCTACTTTACTAAATACAGTTATAGTGGTAACAGTCAATTGTTTCAGTGAAGTGTCCTTGTAAAATAGGTTAAGTGAATTTTTAAAAAATCTCGCAGTGCCTTGTGATCAATATAAACCCAGTGTTCACCAGGCATTTGTTTAAGTTTTTATATTGACATCTGAAGATATTCATGCATATGACAGATGGAGAAGATTTGAGGGTGGCTAGTAGAGTGTTGCTGACTCCAGGACTTCTTGGAAGGTTTCCTTTTGAATGAAGTTTCACCAGT